>NW_020230273.1:562500-622500 GCF_003227715.2 Harpegnathos saltator
GAGAAAAGGGGAGGAGGAGAGGCAAGAAGGGACAGAGAGAGAGAGAGAGAGAGAGAGAGAGAGAGAGAGAGAGAGAGAGAGAGAGAGAGAGAGAGAGGGCAGGAGAGGGTGAGAGAGGGAGAGAGAATCTCTTCGAAGACTCATGGGTATAGGTGAGTCTCTATAGAAGGTCCGATGGGCGTGGTGCCTGTGACGGTTTTCACCCAATGGGAATTCAGGATCCTCCTGGCTAGAAGGACAATGTACATGGGCACTTTGTGTGCGATGGAGACCATCCACCTCCTCGATAAAGAGCGCGAAGTCGAATCGGAATGCCGTCCCCGAGAAACCGATTGCCGAAGCGCAGCCTCTTCCTGGACCACCATCGGGCAGAAGAGAGCACGGTAAACGGGATCGCAGATTGCGATCCAGTGTTACGTCGCTCGATACGTTCTCGGATGTTCATCGGATGCGCGACGATCGGGCAATCGAGGTAACGCGATAAACACCGCTCGCGGCTATTTGTTATCGAATCGCCCGAGAGATTGTGAGGAACGTTGTTTTCGAGAGTTCTTACGCTACGCTAAAATACGTTTTTGCAGAGACAGTCATGAAGCGGACGACGGAGGGACGTTAATTTTGGGTTGAGATAAATCTCGCATGACGGATCGCGGAATATAATCGCGCGACTGGGTAATCTGCGACATTATTTGAATATTTGATATTATAAAATTACACGGGACAATTCGTAACACTCGCGGCCATGTGGGTGATAATTACAACAACTACGCATCCGCCGCGTCGCTATGCCCATAATGAAGTCAATGTTTCATTATTCCATCACGTGTCACGGATTTTCATGCTGCAGATCGCAGCATGACGTCGTTCGCGATATTCCGCCTCATTGTGAGTAAAAGTCGCGGAAAAAAGAAGAAATGAAACGCAAGGCAGAAAGGAAGAGCGACGAAACCGTCTCGAGAAGGACGATCCGAGGTCCGCGCGACAGTGAAAGTCGCGCGATTTGCCATTTGCCTCTGACAATTACGTTCACTCCACACAGCCCACCCTATTATTAATTATTGCCCTGTCGTTATCCATATTTTATACAGGCAGTCGACGAGCGAGACGGAGAGATTCGCTCATATACTAAAGTCGTCGCTTTATTATGATACATTGTGTCGTTATCGAGCAGTTATAAAATTGCGCGTATTATTGTGCGCTAAAATCGGCCCGGAAAGAAAGTTACGAGCCGACGCATAATACGGCGTCCTCTCGTCGTGCGCGCGATTCGCGATTCGCGACTCACTCCGATTCGTGAAATCGATACCGGGTGCTCACGGTAAATCCCCTGCGTCTACGTCGCGAGGCGCACGTTTCTCCCGCGTCGGTCTGTTACTTCCCCTTGACGAAAAAAATCCATCACCACCCACGGCGGAAGCCGATCGCCTCGTCGTGACATAGAACGGGGGCCAGACGAGATGCGGACCGAAAGAGGGAGAGAGAGAGAGAGAGAGAGAGAGGGGAGATGAGGAGAGGGAAGAGAGAGAAAGAGGGGGGGAGGGAGAGGAAGAGACAGGAGAGTAACGTGGTGGAGCTGAAGGGAATCGAGACAGGAGGGAAGGAGGAAAGCCGTACGACGTACTGGTGGTCTCATTAAACGCAGCCTCGTATAACGCGACTACGTAATGAGAATCGGTTAATTAGAGCCGCGGTGCGGGGCGGTTTCGTCTGGCACACACGGGGCGCATCATCGTATGCACACCCACCTTACGTTTTCATGTGCTGGTGAGGCGATATGTGCGCGCAAAGTGTTGGAGAACGAAGAACCGTCGAAGACCGTCGAGAAGAGGAGTCGACGAGAGAGACGCGAGAGAGTCGACAAGATGGTAATGCGAGGAGCAACACGATAAAAATGAATCATGATTGAGAGACGATATTAATTTTCTATTTTTCTCTCTTCGTTTTTTTAAGCATATCGCAACGGTCATTATAATTTCGCCTTGAACGACGCCCGCTAAAGTCGTCGCGCTAAAGAATGCGCGAGTTATGAAAGTTGTACTCGTTTCCGCACTTACAAGGATATTACAATCATACATTCTATGACTCTAAGCGCTTCTAAAAATTTACAATGCGGACACACGTTTGTATCCACAGTGTAACACACAGTGGCACTGATAACCGTTCGAGAAATAATAGCTCTTGCAACATATTAATTTTCCGAACGATAAGATATTCCGTCTGCCTTTCGGTGGGCGCCTATTGGCGTTTTTCACGTCTCACAGTGAGACGTGAAAATATGACGAACGAATCGGCAACGAACGAACAGCAATTCGGTAGAGCCGGGAGATAAGTGGGAACGGGATGAACATCGCAACGAGGAAGTCCTCGTCGTCGTAGTCTTCGTCGTCATCGTCGATGAAATGCCGTTGAAGAGCGCATTGACGCGGATTCCCGGCATTGTTTTCCACGTCGGGAATATCGCGAGCCGCGAGTGGAAGCCCGGGCACGGAAACCCATGCCGGTTCGTTCCGCTCTCACCTCCTTTCGTGCCCGCTCGCTTCCAGGCGCATTTTTAATTTCGCATTGTCGTCGGTCGTCGTGTCTCCTTTTGCGAGAGCACCGCATCACCCACTCACGGCAAGAAGTTACTCCGGTCCCCTTCGTACCCCTGCGTATCCCCATCTCGTCGCGACATTGCATTACGAACATTTCTGTCATATGCCAAACGAAGAAAACGATATCATAACCGTCTGCGTTTCGCGAAGTTGTCGTTGCCGTCATATTTTTTGATATCTTTTTTTCCCCTTTTCTTTCTCTCTCTCTCTCTCTCTCTCTCTCTCTCTCTCTCTCACTCGCTTAATAATTTCGTTGATCAGTGTACGGCTTTAATATATTCGATGGAATAATCATAGACTGATTCGCGATACTTGGAACTTCTTTGTGCGAATTATTTATGATCATGTTTACGCAATAAAAATAACGCTGGTCTCTTTTTCAATGTCCGACTAGGTATAAATAATCTCAAGCCGCAGAAAGGCTGAAGCAGCGTGCGTAAATGAGCGTGATTAAGCATGAATAGTCAAAACACGTGTGGTTCTCTCTGTTTGCCTTGCGGTGCATGGAAATCTGTGGGATAAGTTCGCATCGATATGTAGAATTACAAGAGGACTTTTGAACGAGCGAGGATTTCTCTCGTGATGAATTTCGATGAACGAACTGATGAACGAACAAGATAAAATAACATGAAAGTTTGTAAAGACGTAATAATGTAATAATGAATTCTGTGATAAGTGGAGAAATGTAAAGACAATAAATACAGGGGAAAAGGTATTGACGTCCAAGCACAAGCCATGTTCGTCGTTCCGTCTCTTCAAGAACAAAATAGCATGAGCAGCTGCAAGGAGGCTTCGTTTGTAACTTTATTGCGCTGCATCTCGTTTTGAAAATAGTATGAATAAACTAAATAATAGAAAAAAATGAAATAAATAAATAAATAAGAAAGAAAGAAAGAAAGAAAGAAAGAAAGAACGACGAATATCGCGGCATGTATTACTTGCTATTTTTTTCTTGAAAACCGAAGAAACAAGCTGTAAAATCGCAAATGCAGACATAAGTTCTTTGGTAAAATTAGCGTGTCTCTCTCTCTCTCTCCCTCTTCCCGCACAATCTCCCATTCTTGCTTTCCCAAGCCACCCGGTATATATCGGGTTCGCGTCTCGACTAGCTTGAACTCCAAGCATTTCCATCGACCTTTCGCAGATGGAGCCACAAAGTCCGTCGCTCCTTCTTCCAATATCAATCGGAGACTCGCCACTTCTTTTCGCAATTAGTCGCATAGCAGATGCGTCTATTTCATTTCGCAAGGACGCTCGAGTGTGGGAAACAGAGGGTCGATTATTCCCCGAGGAAGTCCGTAACGACAACAACAGCAGCAGCTACACAAGCGAGCGAAAACGAAGAGGCTACGGGCTCAGTGTGCGCGCGTGGACGACCGCCGTCGCGATCGGCGGCGTTTGTAACGACCAATTAAGAGAATTAAGAGTCATTAATTAGCATTCACTTCCTTCCCGGCCCGCTGACGCGCGCGCGCGCAAGAAGGAATTCTTTGCGCTGTGGGCGCATTATTGGCTGAATGCCTTCTCGGTACTCGGTATTTAACCCGACCGATTCCAACACCGCCGTCGGACTTCCGCTTTAGGCTTCAATAAATCCGACCTTTTTGCCTAAACGTTCGCCGAGAATCCTCTCACCTCGTTTATACGCAATTTTACGCGTCGGCTGACTCGCCATTGGCAGAAAAATCACACCGGCGGGCTGCGGGTGGAGACCGTGCGAATCGGGATTCCCGTGAAATTAACGTTAAGAGGCGATTGATTTAATTACTCCGAGGGTCGTGTAATACACACGCGGTTAGTATTGTTCGCTGTTGAGCGAGTGTACCTTCTCTTTGTCCCCACACAACGCGAGAGGGCTAGTGATTATACAATTAATTATACGGCATTGGAATAAGAAGTATATACATGGGTTCGCGCGTTTCTGTGCAAATGAACTGTAGGAACGACCATACGCGTACAGTCTCACAGAGATATATTTTTTAAACGTCCTTTTTTTTTTCATCCAATTCACTTGCACTTAACGATACAAATGCGGCACGTCCGGCGAGCGTATCGCCGTGCTCTACCGCGGAGCCGCACACTGTGCATAACATTTCGAAAAGATAAAGAAATCGTTATTAATACAGCGGAGGAGATTATCGTCGCATCCGCTGATAAACGTTATGCACACGCGACCGCACACCGTCCCGCGATCCCATATAACGGCGTAAGAAAAGGGGGGCGGAAGGATACGAGGCGGAGGACATGGTCGCTGTAATCTACGTATGCAGAAATAAAGAGAAGAGTAAGAGAAAAGAAAGTGCGAGTGAGCAAGTAAGCGAGTGAGCGAGCGAGTGTGAGAAAGAGGGGGAGAGAGAGAGAGAGAGAGAGAGAGAGAAAATATGCGTGTATGAGTGAGAAGAGAAGAGGAGAGAGGGAAGTGTGAGTCTGTGTGTGCCAGAGACTAGAGGGGGTTGAAGAGAGAACAGGAGGAGGGCGGCATCCTTTGATCTCACACGCACACATAAGCCGCGCGGGCAAAAAGGACACGCGTATATCTTCCGCAAAAAGACCTATACATATTCATGATCGGTTTCACGCACGCACACATACATTCACACACGCAGATGCAGCAGCAGCAGCAGCAGCAGCAGCACGCACACGTACACACCACGTGCGCACGCAGGCGGCTTTTGTTTAACGCCGTGCGCACGCATATTGTGCGTATGCACGCCATAAATTTGTATACCCCGCTGAAAGTGCGCGCGGTGCAGAATGCGATGGAGAAGTTTCTGCACTTAACTAACCGTTCGAGAGTGCACCTCCTCCTCTCTGTCCGCTCGGTTCCCACCCCTATTCTATCTCTGCTCCCTTACTCTCGTGTCCTGTCTTTGTGCGTGAATGTATATATTCGTGTGAAAGGAAGAGAGGGAAGAAGGCATCGATAATGAAGGACTGCGATGGATGTTACCGGATATCGAAATTTTACATACGCCACTGATAACGGCACACTCTTGTTTAACGCGATGCTTAAATAATGGTAAAACAAAACATCGCAATCTCAATCGCACATCTCAATCGCCAGCCAGATGGAACGCGTGATAAACATCGAAAATTTTATGCATGAAGTGTGAGCGTATTTTCGGACAGTCCCAAAGCACACTGGATGTTTGATCACCGTTGTTTCGCCTTTGTTAATTGCCTTTGCCGAGATCCCGAGATGATAATACGTTAAATAAATCTGACCGGACGAGAACATATATCAGGATAGAGAGAGAGAGAGAGAGAGAGAGAGAGAGAGGGGATGAGAAAGAAAAAAAATGAAAAACAGCGCGGCTAGGATGGACTTTGATTTAAGAGGCGACGACGGGAATTGCGAGGTGCTTTGGCGTCGATTGGCGAAACGGCGGGCGATTCTCGACACGCCCGGGGGCGCCTGGCGCCCGCGATTTACCTGCGAGAAACATTTCCGCCCGAACGGAAAGCACCCGGTCGGGCCCTACACGATCGATTCCACGTGAATTACATCGGGGAATGCGCGGCAAATTCGTCGAACAAACGTGTTCCACGGATTCGTTTTAAATTACTCGGAGCTAAGAGAGACACCAAAGTATAATTTGTTAAAGCGCCGAGAATTTTTGAAAAATGTTATACACTTCGAAGGAATTTGTGCAGAATATTTTTGGAAGGACCGTTCATGCAGTTATATCTGTAGTAAATGACGACATGCACACAAAGTATAGCTAAAATACGAAAACAGATATATAGCTGCCTTCCATCCCCGCATATTATTTAAAAAATAGGCTATATAATGTTATTTGAGGTATATTAGGGAGAGGACAAAAATTCGATAAAATCAATCAGACAGGACAAGAAATGTTCTTATCACCACTCTTTCTCCCTCTTTCTCTTTTCTCTCTCTCTCTCTCTCTCTCTCTCTCTCTCTCTCTCTCTCTCTCTCTCTCTCTCTCTCTCTCTCTCTCTTTCTCTTGATTTACAAAGCACAAGATTAAATAAGTTAGTAACGTCCTGAAAGCTGAGAATCGAAGGCTAAGATTGCCTATCCTGCAGTTGGAATATCCGGAATCGTTAGCGGGGTCCTGGAAATCCTGAAAGGGACAATTCCAGGACGCCGGGCGGTCTTGCCGAGCATGTGAAATTATGTAAGATCGCGGGTCGTCTGGAATTCGCAAGGGCGGCGCTTTTTGAATCGCGGATCCTTTCTCAGAAGGAGGAGGATCGTCGTGCTCCTATCGACCGACCGAGCGTGCAATCGCGACTATTCGATCGAAACTCTCGCTCCACAATAATAATTCAAATCGATACCTTGAATAACGAAACATCAAAGAGAGAATACGGCACTTTCGGCAGATGATCCAACTCTTCTGGAATCTAATTGAACATGTAAGTCTCGAATTTTCATAAACACGATGCACACACGATATCTTTGTGAAAAATAAATTTTCCCAGAGTCTCCGATACATTCGAATTGTATATGATGCGGATGAATATGATACGTGCAGAGAGATCTGCACACACAATTTACCTTTCCTCATATTTCGCGCGATAAACGCTTGAAATTACGTGCAATTTTCCAAGCCTCGTCAATTCGCGGCCACGTTCGATCGCGAGATGTAACCGGAAGCGGCGTCGTCGCGGAACGTGCCGCGGTGGAAGCGGGATGACGCGGAGGAGACGACGCGAGAGAAGGCATAGGAAGAGAGGGAGCCAATATAAAAGAAGAAGCGCGGAGAGGCAAGAGGAACGCCGTGGACCACCCGAGAGAGAGATTCAGGACTGGTTGGGAACCGGCGGCGCACACGCTGTACCTTTGGGGGAGGGGGGTCCCTTATCTTATTCGCTTACCCGGGACCATCCGGAACCGGCGAGACCTGTCCGCGGACGGACCTTTCGCTTCCGTGGTGTATTATCATCGGACGACGATTACACCCTTATGTAAGGTCAATCCCAGGCACAACCTCGCATGTTGGGAAGACGGGAAACGCTCTTCTCGCGATCTCTCGTCACTGAGCACCGCGAAGTGTCCTGATCGCGAAGCACGACAGGAACTTCCCTCGCGGAGGAGAAACGCTAGTGGCTCTTCCGCATCGCGGAACACCACGTTCCGCCGCCATCGATGGCTCGTATATAATCGGGGCTTGTTTGCCGCGAAATCAATTTCGCCGACCGTCGCGGCTTTATTATCGTTCGCGGATAACGCGCCGATATTTTATGGCGCATTGAGTATTTTGGTCGCGCTGATGCCTCGTTAATTCGTTGCTTCGGAATTCGGTCGAAGTGCATAGTCGTCGTAAGAGGAGGACCAGCAGAAAGGGGGTTGGCAGGGGGGGGGGTGGTAAAAGGGCGCATGGAAGGGAAAGGGAGATTCTCTCTCATTGTGAGAAGGGTATACGCGTACACGGGAGACGTGAGATCCGTTGGACCCGCATGCGGACCTTATTGTGTCCCGAAAGGGCATATACAGTAGGTACCTTAATGTCGGCACGGATGAAAGCGTGGGCCCTCCTTTGTCTTTCGCTCGCGAAGCTGCCACAGCAAGTAGCGTGCTCTGCGGGTAGCCCTGCACCATTCCAGAACTACCGCGCGCGCGCGTTCCAGGTTTCTATCTCTCCCTTTCGTCCTTTCGCATCTTGCATCTCGCGAGTAGTGGCCGAACGTGAAAGAATGACGCGAAGAGAAAGAGAGAGAGAGAGAGAGAGAGAGAGAGAGAGAGAGAGAGAGAGAGAGAGAGAGAGAGAGAGAGCTATGAATTCAGAATGAAGGTCGAAAACTCTATTGAAGATACGAGGCGTTTCATCATTTAATATAAAGATTCGGGAGATGCGAAAACAAAAATATTTATCCTGACGTGAAAAGTTAGGTACGTTGGACTTTGTATCGTGACGAAATAAGTCTGCGCGACCGTTGCTGTTGATTGCAGCAAAACAAACTAATCCACGATTATCGCAGTCGCGGATATAACAACAAGATAAATTTCTGTTAGACCGATTAAATGACGAGGGGAGGGGGGAGGAATCGTAGAAGCGACGAGCTCCTCTCTTTCTCTCTTTCTTGTTAGAACCTGATTCAGACGTGTCGCGCGAATTGCGCAAAAACGAAACGGTACCGCCGGCGGAGGCCCCTTCTAGGAAGAGTTCTCGGAGATGGTACCGCGGTTGGTACCCCGGCATAAAAGGCGGATCCTCGGTGCATTATTAATGTCAGAACGTCACAGGGCACATAGCTGCATATTCCGTGGAGTTTGCATGCTGAGGCGCAAAGACGATTCGCGACGACGACGACGACGACGACGACGACGACGACGACGACAGCAGGCTGCCACGAGGACACAATATATAATTCCGCGTTCGCCGATAATTATTATGACTTCCCAAGTTTCCTGCCGCACAATGGGTCTGGTCGCTGTCGGTTATTTCGAACTTATCCTTCCTACCCTCTCGCCCCTGTCGCCCCGACTCCCGGATACGAGACTGTCTCCACGTTACCCGTCGTCTTCTGCTGGTAATAAAGTGACATTAGCCGGCATGCGATTCCGCGATAAACTTTCGAAATTTATTCGTCCGACCCTCTCGATGTCCCGCCACCGCGCCGCGGCGCATCACGCTCCTCCTTTCTGCGAACGATTTAAGTTTTTCGAATTCTCCGCTGAATGTTGCGTCAGACTAATCGGCTGCTATGGCTGGCATGTCGAACACGCGGCCATGCCGTGAGTCGCATGCAGCCCGTTGAACAAAGTGGCTGCGCGATTGGCCGCAAGTCTCGTTTGTGCCCGACGCCTCGAAGAGTGCGATATCAAACAGCGAGAATCCGCGAGAATGACGACTGACGCGTCGACTTACGCTGGACTCATGACTATTTCGGGGTGTTTTGTACATGCATTTCAGAATACACGCGTCTTGTTCAGTGCCCGTCTACGTCCTTGGTTGGAGCAATTAAGTATACCTTTGGCCGCGGGATGATAAACAAATAAATAAAGAGGGAATCATCGTCGTCGACGGCGACGCGATATCGATTAAACCGCGAGGCCAGAAAATCCTCTATTCCCTTTCAAGGACCTAATTTATGCGACTCTCCAACGAGGAACGGGCTAAGTTTACAGTTTGGCGGCTAGCAGTACCACTCGACCTCCGGCGGAGCGTGACAGCGCCAGGTTTAAAGCATAAAGCAAATTATAACTGGGAAAGCAGGATGTCGTGCGGGGCGCACCTACGTACAACCCGCCGCACAACGAAAATCGGTATCATGACTAATCCCCATCGAGTCATTTCATTCTAATTTGACTAATTAGGAATATAGATCGACCTGCCTGGAACGGATTGTTAATAATAGACGGTTGTCTACCCGAGCGATATACGTCACCGAACGTGTATTTTACTCGGAGCGCACTATGTAAAGTGCGCGATCTTTATTTACGCGTTTGCTGAAAGAGAAGCAAGACTTCTTCGCATTCTGCTGTAGGTTCACGTAACTTCTTATAGACCGAATTAAAATTAGAACCGTACTTCCCGTACTTCCGTATTCTTTGTATTCTTCCAGCTTATAGTGCATTGCATATTAATGCACTTTGCTCTTGCGACGAACTCGCTCTTATAGCGAACCGTAGTATCGTATCGCTTTGTTTGTTATTGTTGCTATTGCGGTAATTGCGTTGTTTGTTATCATTTAAGCGGTATGTTTCCGCAAATTGTTCCACCGGACACCAGAGTCGCGTCAATCCCTTCGAGAAAGTGTCGTCGCAAAGAAACGCAGGTCTCGCGTGTCCGATAATTCCCGGCTCGCACAACGCGATGTCACGGCGAGGATGGAGTCGGGAGGACCCATCCGTAATTCCGGAAGGCGACGACGGTTCGTGCTGTCCTTTCCGGCATATTCCTGAAACAGCGTCCTGCCCGTCCTATGTCGTCCTCGCCGGCAGCCGGCAGACCCGACGTTGCTCACGCAAATTTGACGTTAACATCGCGGAACATTTAATTCGCCGCACGTGCAGCTCGAAATGGCACGCGATCGTTTGCCTGGTCGAATACTCGCGCAACGTTTCGATCTCACCGTCGTGATGCACTCGAAGCGACGTCTTCTCCGAGTCGAATGTCGAAGAATATGTTGGAGAGTGTCGACCGACTAGTGTCTTGCCAGACTTGACGCCGCTGCGCAGCCAGATAATATTCTATTATGTATGAGTTGAGCGTAAAAAGGGAAGGAAAAATGTACGTATACGTATTCCCCGATCTTGATTATTTAAATCCGAAAAGCAGCTTCCCCGGTGAGCAATAAACATGGTTTTCGTATTGCGTTACCGCGACACAATTATCCCCCGACGTTGTCGACATTCGCCACGGTTTCCCGGCGGAATATCAAGATGGCATCGTACGATACCAAACTACCCCACTTATTTCACGAGCGATCCCGGCTAATTCAGTCTCCTTCGGAGAGAACTTGGAAGTCAATAGCCGCGAAAACACGTCTCCCGTCGAAACTTTTCGACGGGATAAGCAATGTCATTGATGAGAAGTAATATAGAACGCGCATCGCAAAACACAATCATATCCTAGCGAAAAACGCATGATCAGTACCGAATGAGAAAATTCTCGTAAAAAACCACGTCACGGCCGTCACGCAATAAAATTTGTCGCAAGTACCTCAAAGTACCAAAGTGCGATGCATTTTAGTGTGAAAAAAGCAATTGGCAAGAAAAAAGGATCAGCAAGAGAGGGGCTAAACTAATGTAGCAATACTATTTCACTGGCATAGAAGCAACTAATGTTGAAGCTCTTAATTTTAGCCAATAAATTTTTAACTCGCGGTGAGTATATTTCACTTGTAACTTCTCGGGTGTAGCAGCAAAAAAAGCACTGTTAGCTTTATAGCCAGATTCGAATCAATAATTAAGATTTAGCGGAATACCGCACTAAATATTCGCATGCATTTTTATAAAACGAGTAGCGCAAACATCAATGAACGCTAATGTCAAATATCATGCATAATACAGATGCGTAAACGCGGTAAATCGAACATGGCATCGAGCAAAATGATATTCTCGTCACGTTGTCCCAATGAAAAGCGATTATATCCGGCCGTCCCACCGTTTCTCGTAGGCTGGCACGAGCATGAACGGGACGAGACGCGCATTGCGAAGGCAAATCTAATTGTTTAGAAATTGCACGAATCTCAAACAATTAGCTGCATGCACGCGTGCAAAGTCGAAATTACCGGCGACTTCGGGCCATACTAAGGCTTATTACGGCGGTGTATAAACGGTTGAATAATTTAAATTAATATCGTAGCCAAGAAAGGCTAACGATCGGAACGGCTTTCTCGATGAGGAGGAAACGAGGGCCCGCGCCTCCACTGCGCGTCTTTCTCGTATAAAACGAAACACGATCGAACTCACCATCGCCCGGCGCAACGCGGCACGCATGTGTGAGAATTAATCGCGCAATACATATTTACGATTCGCAAGCCGCATTAATTTTTGCGGCCTTTCACTGAAAAAATCATATAAATGCGAAATGATATTTGACTTCGCCCGCGTTAGCGGGTTAAACGCAAAACGCGATGCATAAATTTGCCGTACAAAACAAGAATGCGATATTTCGATATGCGCATTCTCACACGCCTGTTGGCGAACTCTCATTTATGGAGTTTCCTTTTCAAACGAATTTTATCGTAAAGCTATAATGGTAACAAAAAAATATGACGATAACATAAACTATAAGATAAATGGTGTGTTTAATTTGTAGACGCACGAACAAACGCAACGAACACCCGATATCGGCGATGACACGGTGAGAAATTATCCGGAAGACTTTTAAAGTTCTGACGAGGTAAGTAAAATGTCGACGAACTCGTCGGGAAACTTTAATAAGAACGATACTCCGCCGCGAGGCAACAGAGAGACAAGCGCGGTAGGAGCTGAGTCTTTCTAATAATTTCCAAAATTCGCACGACGGTAAAAAATCTGACGGATACGACACAAAAGTGTATGCACACACACACACACACACACACACATATATACATATGCATATATACATATACATATATATATATATATACATATATATACATGTACATATATATGTGTGTATATGTATGTATGTATTTATGTGTATATATATATATATGTATGTATGTATGTATGTGTATGGCGAGACAAAAGTCGGACAGGTGACATTAACGACCCGCTGTCACGAGAGCAGCACGACGAGGAAACGAGATTTTCGCAAAGTTCTGCAATAAATCTTAGAAAGAGACATAATCGCGGCACAGAAAGCGCTGCACGAGCACGATTGGTAAGAAATTAATGAATATCATATGATAGATCGCGTGAAAGCATGCGTCATTTAACCATATATAAAAAAATACACAGATAGATTTTCTGTTTGACGTAATTTGGGGTGAACGATTGAAAACTTACGGATACTTTTTAACTTTGTCATTATCAATAAGCTAAATTTTGATTTCATAATTATTGCTATAACATGCAACATGCATCACAGACTCACCACTATACTGCTCTTGCCATGCTAAAGATCCACAAAGAAGTGCCAAGGTCTTGCCACTACCAGTTGGACTTTCTATAAGACAATTCTCCTCCTTAATGCATCCTCTGATAAGCTGTACACACAATTTCCAATATGATTAGAAATCAAACAGAAGAAATGATAGAAAAAACAAATATTAATTACACAATTATCATACTAACGTTATTCATTACAGCTTTTTGACACAGATATGGCTTGATTGGAAATTTAACTTTGACACCAGCGATCATTTCATCATAATGTATTGTGACTTTAGGTGGTGAATCTTCTCTCTTTGTATTGTTCCAATCATATTCATCATTTGAGTCAGTTAAGTTACTTGTTACTTGTTGTTTTTTATTACATGATTTATTACATGATGTCAAATGTTGTTTTTTATTACATGATTCCATAGGCATCTTTTTTATGAATCTTGAATCAAACAAGGTATTGCTTTTAGAAGCGTTTTCATATTGTGGCATGCCTCTCATATTTTTATTCCAATTAAACATTGATGATTTCCCATCAGAAGTAGTAGGAATTTCTTCTATGACATGAACATCATCGTCAATGCTTGAATTATTTGACACATCATGTACAAAGTTTGAACCAGATATATGAATGTTAGGTTCGTAATTTGAAATATCTGTCAAGCTATTTGGGACATTAATTGTGTTATAATCCAGTTTGCTTGTACATGCATTATATTCTGTATTTTTTCTTAAACTAGATGCATCAAAACTGTCATCATCCGATATCTCTATCTCTTGACTTGTTTCATATTCATAACGACTTCTCTTCAAAGATAACCGCTTCATGCTAAAATAGAATACACACAATGACAATAAATAGAATTTACTATTTTATTGAACAAACATTTCAATAACATGAAACTGTTTAAAATATAGGATCTTCTGTACTAATTAAGAAAACTGTACTCTTAGGTTAACACTCATATTGAGAAACTAACCTATAACCTATAACCTACAAAGTGCATAATGTTTATCCATGCTTACCTTGAATCTACTAGCCACTCGTTGATGCTAATTTTAATCAACGTGTAAATAAACGATCCTATAATAGCAATAATAACGCAAATCACAATCATCAGTTGACACCTGTGGAACATAACACGTATGATTATATTGGTATGTGCGCACGCAAACAAATTTTTATAGTATTCCTTACTTTTATCTTCTCTACACGATAAAATAATACCGCACTCGGATAAGTAATGATAACAATTTTTCACTACTGCTTGCAATGAATCACTACACATCAATCCATCGCGCGAAAGTTTCTTTCTTGTCAGAAAGTCTCGCTACCAGTTGTTAAAACTAAGTAGCGCGGGCAGCGAAACCATGTGACCGATTCGAACACGTCTTTAATAACTCAACGCATGCGTTTGCTTCATATTATATTTTATGAATATGTGCGAGCATTTGATGGTATACGTATCACTTTATTCATTTACTGTAATGAAATACCTGAACGAAGGATGTTATTTATGTGTATAAATGTGCGCAATAACAAAAGCCTTCAGAGAATATTTGTTTAAAATAATTATTTTCTTGAAAAATGTACATGCTCGAGGCGTTCGAAGTAACGAAATTTACATTTAAAAATATGTTCTCGCAGCCCTTAAAATATCAGAAACTTTCTAAACTCTTTATACGTTTTTCAAATTTTAGGAGCGGCCATCAAAAGAGAGGCAGGATTAAAGATCACAACAGACGTACGTGCGAGCAGAATAAAGAAGGTCGGCTTTGTTTTTAGAGAAAATCCTCACATCCACGTGAATCCTTATCAAATTATCCAAAATTCCCACGCACGTGCACTTTGTGCACGAACCGCATGTGTATCAAGAGCGTGAACAGGATATCAGCGACTCCGTCACGTACGCGTCGTGAAATTACTCACTCGTAGCACTTTCAACTCACGTGCGCCGTACTAAACAATTCCACCGACTTCTTGCACTTCACACGGTTATGATGGGTATCTTAACAATCACGGTAGTGTAAGATAAGAGTTGAGTAAGGTTGAGATAAGAACATTTGTCAAGGAGGAGAAGATATCGCATTCTTGACAACGCGTCTGCACTACTAAACAGCGTTTAATGCGAAATATCTTGAGATATTTTCCTCATGTTCTATAAATGTACAATATTCAAACAAGAATAATAAATTCTAAATACGCAGAATATCTCGCTAATACCGTGCAATATCTTTAATAATGCATTTAAAAGTGCTTGATTGGAGAACTTTAACACAAAAATGTCACGGTCGTAATAATTTTCGAATTATAACCAACTGAACTGAAGCTGCTAGTGACATCTAACAGATTTCGTGCGCTCGAATCGCGAATTTGTCGTCCATCATGAATTTTCGTGACTCAACAGGCATTTGTTTCCGCAGACCAGCAGGTGTTGCTTCTTTGCGTGTAAGTGTTAGTATAATAAATATAGATCGATATTGATAGCCCGAACTTATATTTATGATCGTCATAAGTTCATTTTAAAACATTATGTAGTTGATAAAAGAGTATCCACATGATATAAATATAAGATCGAGCATATATCTATGAATACTATCGATAATGTTTGGTTAGAAAATAATTCGAATAATTAATGGGTTGACCCATTTAAGGAGAATTATTAATCCCGATGTACTTATTTGAAGAATAAAAGATTTGTCTTGCGGAATTGAAACTCAACCTCGATATTTTCGTATCAGAATTTTCTCGACTTTATTAACTCAACCCGAATCAACACCGTTAACGCATTGTCCTTTCCAATATTTTCAATAGAATATCTGCAACATGTAATTACATCGCAAACTTATGCGTTGCTGATTGTTAAAATAAAACTTATAACGACAATTCCGATTATTATATAGATTGTAATAAGCAGTTGTGCGATGTATAGAAATGTGGGGACAAACGCGTGCTGAAGACTGAAATACTATAACATAGTGTATAACATCGATTTTATGATATAATACGAGCATATTTTTTTTACTTAAAACGCTGTGTAAGTGCCTAGTTAAGAGTGACTCGGCGCGTCAAAACATAATCGACCTTGGCGCGCGCGACGGATCACGCCGGCAACAACATACGTCACGAATGTATGTTTGGGTCTCAATCATAGGTTATAACAATCTCAGGCGCGAGAACGGACACATCGCGCGGCGTTGTCCGCTATTCCAGACTTTTCCAAGTTGATCCAAACGTCTCGGAGGCAAACTAGAATACTTCGTGCATACGATTATTATCCTGGAATCATCGTGAACAGTGACAGTAACACGAAATAGCGAAGGTAATCATCACATATTTCACGTATCATTAGTATTAGACTGAAGAAGGAGGTACAGCCGGCGAGTTCGTTTATACCGTAACTCGTAACCTTTTTACTATTGTAACTAATTAGAATATCTATTCTTTATTTTGAATTTGATAGGTTCATAATAGCAGCAGCATAGCAGATGCAGGTGCAGAGGACACAGTAACAGCGAATGCAGAAGCAGCACCGGAGGATCCGGCTCGGGCAAGGCTCAGGGTCGACTCGAAGGTAGGTTTAGTATAGGTTAGATTTAGACGTCCAGACCCTTCTATTCAACTTTGTCAAAATTTAAAAGATAATAATATCGGAATAAGAATTATTAAATTACACGCAATTAATCACAAAAAACTAATGATCTATTTGTATTTTCTTCGTTAAGTCGAATTTTTGAATCTAATCAGCAAAATTATATTATTTATTTCAGATTTATATGTAGCAGTTTGTGGTCGACCCTAAACTGGTGAGTCAAAAAACAATTACAAAAATAAAGATAATAAACAGAAAGATTTTAAGTGATGTGCAGTTATAAGAATTTCGTGGGAGTCAATGCGATTTATTTTGTTTATAAATTTGCATGTTGGGTTTGAATTGGGTGAGTATACATATATATCTTTAAATACAATATACTGTTTGAGATTAGGAATTTGTTTCCTTAAATATTTTAAATTATAAATATTTACTACATGTCTCAAGTTGATTTGATATCATTGATATTTGAAAAACATACTTCTTCCTGAATAATATCTCCTCTTGAATTTGAATAAGCATATTTATAGAAATGCTTCAGTTCTTATTATTTAGTTCTTATTATATTTGAGTCAGACAGTTGCAATCATTCGATTACACAAAGCCTTTCATTTAATATTATGCCATATTTATAGTAAGCAGTATATTGTGTATATTAACATTGCGTGCTTGTATGTAAAAATTGCGAGTACTTTACTCGCAATTTTATAAGATTTTTCATTATTACAATCGTTGATTTTTTACAAATGCGATTACGTGATATATCTATCCGTCGCGATTACATTTCACATAAATAAAGATGAACTTTGGTAAATTTAATTCAATATCGCATAAACTTCCGTGGAATATCACGAATTATATAACGTAATAATTTTATACATCGAATAATTATTTTGCTCGCGAAGTAATTTAGACAAATTGATTCATTATCTTTAAATCAAGATCTTTAGTTCTCAATTCTTTATAAAGAATATTTCGCGCGTGATACGTATAGTATTATCGGGTATAATTATCTTCCCGTCGAAAGTGAAATATAAGTCGAAGATGTGTACAGTTTTTGCTTGTTTATTTACGCGTCTCGGATCTATGTTCGTAACAGAAACGAAAATTTCAAGTATATTTATATTTTGTTCGCGTACACCTTTATAGATTTTTCAATGGTCGTGACTTCTTATATTTACGTTCGAGCGCGATTATGTTTCTAGAAAATAACGGTCTTCGTTAAAGAACGGTCTTCATTCAATTAAATTTACGGGAATATTCCGAAAATGTACTTCGCATAGATATTGCGGAGTGGTCTTCGCTAAAGTATTGCGAAACAATCTTCGCAGAGATATTACGGAGTAGTCTTTGCAAAAATATTGCGAATTAATCTCTGCACAATGTCGCAGAGCAGTCTTCGTACAATTGCGTGCGTGAAAATTTCACGCGAATCGCAATTATCTCGCCTACGTTCCGCGTGGACAGATTTCGCGTCGCGTTTACTTCGCTTTAATTTCATAGGTTTTTCATCATCGATTTTCTACGTTTGATTCGTGCTGCGAGTGCGTATTGAAGTGACATTGTGACCACGAATAAACTCGATAAAACGATTGCTGAATCTGGTATATTTATTGTCTGTCGTAAAAATTAGAATTTTCACTTCAAACGCGAATCATGGTTTCCGAAAAGTATTAATTATCGCCCGCGAAACGAAATATGTTTTTTTTTTATTTTTCGATAATACCGTGCCAATCTTTACGGTTGATAATTTTTTTAACACGCGTTTTGCGATTTGCGAATGTTTCGAACTGAAGGAATTTATCGTACGTTAATCGTAAATCGTTATATATTATCTAAAAAATCGCGAGTGAAATGAAAAAATGAAGTACATTCAGTGTGGAACCACAATTGGACGCTATGGAGGCTGGACGGCGAGAAGGTTGGATGCCGGATGGATGCAGTTTTGGATGCAGAGGCTGAGTTTTGGCAGCAATCTGGACGTCGCGGGATTTTAATGTATAATTGTGAGTGAGATCTTACAACTTGAATACTATCAGTAGTACATGAGTAGACATAAATCGCATTGACTTCTGACGAAAAAAATAAGCGGCAGATATGCCCTGCTGTTTATAATTTAATACTCGTATTTCAAATATAATATTTTAATAATATATTCCGGATCTTAGAAGGAATTGGGAATTTGGATTGAAAATTTCAAAAATTGTTGACTAACAAATGATATCAAATATATATCCGATATCAAAAATATTGATTATTCCTGATGATAATAAATAATAGAATATTAGATTTTTCATAATTATTTTCAAATGAAATAATTGGTGAGACATTGAGTTTTTAATTAAGACAGAGGATCAAATAATTTTCATATGTACAATAGTTAAAATTTTAGTCGTCAGTGATTAGCTTGTCGATTTATTAGCTCCAGAATACAATATTAAAATATTATGCGATATTATACATTACAATATTCGATATATACATATAATAATCAAATCTCCTATATAAATTATTATGTTTGTATATTTGGCGTCGCGGCGTATTAACGCGCCGCCTGATTATAAATTGAAGAAACCGCGTTTCGTCGTTTTGTTTT
This sequence comes from Harpegnathos saltator, assembly GCF_003227715.2. Taxonomy (NCBI): domain Eukaryota; kingdom Metazoa; phylum Arthropoda; class Insecta; order Hymenoptera; family Formicidae; genus Harpegnathos; species Harpegnathos saltator. The sequence continues at coordinate 581,794 of NW_020230273.1, forward strand.
GCGACGTTTCACGAATCCTTGGTCGGAGAAAGTTCTCGTTGTACGAACATTTACGCACTGGACCGTGAGTTATGCATGCTCAATGTGATACCCATAAAACACGCCGAAGGGTTCGCCAAGTTATCACGGCGATACGTAGCAAATTGCGTGTAACACCCTCCGCCTCAATCAGACGACAGTAAATTAAATTCGGACTTTAAAAGCAAGATTCGTCGAACCCTTTAGATCTATCTATCCTCTTCGCGACTGCCGCAATCCCTTTTTTCTCTAATACTCGCGACAAAATCTCAGAAATTGACACCACATTCTCTTGCACTGCAAACTTTCGAAGTCATCGTGTCCGATTCAATCGTTCGCAAACTTTTAGAGGGTAGGGAATTCTATTAATGCGGTATTCCAATAAAGCCCTGCGAAGTAATGGATCCACCGTCGCCGCAACGAACGCACATAAATACTTTCCGCGGGGACGTTGCCAAAATATTTTCACCACCCCGGCTAACGGGCGACCCCGCTTTTCGTTCGAAAATAAGAGTGAACTAGGGGAAGTTACGACGGGCTATACAACGCGTTCGGGTTGTTTCTCCGGGGACACGCGCGGGATTTCGTATCTCGACTTCATATTTCGTGGTCAGCTCGTGTGAATCCACGACACAGTGGGCCACGTCCGTCCTCTGGCCGTGCGGCAACTCGTAGCGAGGGAAGAGAGAGAAAGGGAAAAATATGAAATATAAATAAAACATATTCTTACCGGCGGCAAGTGCAATAAAAATGCGGGGAGATCAAGAGGGATGCCCGAGGAATACGAAATGGGATCTCTTCCTCCCTGGGATCCCCCGCTCTCGCCTTCCCGCTCCTTTTCGCTCGGACCCGTCCTTCCCGTCGACTCGCTGTCCCCCTCCCTCCCCCCCGGCCCCTCTCGCCGCGTCCTCCCTGGCCTCCTCACTGGCCATCTTCACTACCGCACCCATATTCGTAGCTGCACGACCGTGAAGCCGAGAAGCAGCGGTGATTGCCGGACAGAAGCTGAAATATGCCCTTATTTCGGACGGGCCGCTTCCCTGTATTTACGATGGCACAATGGGCCCATCTTTCATCCGCGGCGCGGCTCCCGTGCCGACGTTTCATCCCCCGCAACCCGTCGCCCGTCGGCTCTACCGCTACTGTTCTTGCGGGGACACTTTTCGTAATGCGCATAATTTGTCCTCGCTATCGCTGCGGCTCAAATTTGCGAAAGGGATTCGTCACGGTTGGCGCGGACGTAAGACTGCTGTGATACCGCGTAATCTGCGTAATTTAGCAAACTGTCACGTAAAGTCCGACCTTTAGAGTGTTGGACCCTCGGTACTGATCCGCGTGACATCTCCTTGTCGTGGGTACTCTTATCATACGGAAGTAATCAGCTGTGAATCGAGCAACAAATAAAATCTAAGATATCGCATTACCGTCTAGCACCAGGACAATTTTTTTTTTTTTCATAATTTGTAGTTCATCTTGATTTTTCGAAAATAATTTTTCTCGCGTAAAATCGGCTTGCTTAAATCACCGGTGGTGAATCTCGGCAGTAACGGCATGGAAATAATTTCGTCACGAGAAATATGTTATTGTAGTACGCGAGCGTTGACGATGCGTTTTCTGTCGCGATGACGCTGCGTCCGCCGACACGAACGCGTAATCGCGCCGGGAAGTCCTGGGTACGGCAAACAAGACGATAAACCGAATAAACGACTGTCCGAACTTAATTAAGGAGTGGCGGCTGCATCCACGCGAATCGCGCCGTCATTTCTTCGCCGGGCTTTATCGAGAGTGCTTATCTATCGGCGGCGCGATAAGATAAGACGAGCTACCCGAAGAGAGTTAGGATAGTCATCTCTTGGACGAGCACCAAACTTCTGCAATCCCACGTTTTCCACGCGGGGGTGGGCGAACTGTTCGTAGCGATGGGGCGAAATCGATATCTCTCTCTCTCTCTCTCTCTCTTCCTTTTCTCGCTTCACGATCACGTAAAACTCGTATACTTTACACCATTATTCCACGGCGGTTTATGTATTAGATCTGGCGATAATTTTGACACGTCCTTATTCTTATAAGAGCATTCTCATCTCGTTAATATTTCTTTACATATAAACTTTACACGTGTACTCGCGCGTTGCAAACTATCAGATTTATCGGACCATGAGTGAAATTCCAGCCGGAGGGCGGTATTCGTTTGAATATTCGATTACTGTATGACGTGAGTGTTTTTATCACACGCGCGAGAGTGTCGAGTCCATCGCTAGCCATATGTGGCCACCTCGTCCACTGCTATAGAGTAGTAACTCTTCTACTTTCCCTGCTCCTCTCTCAAGCTTCAGTCGTTTCTCTGTCCACCCCTGTCTGGTCCCCGTTCCTCGGCCGAGAGCTCTCTTGCTATTTCTCTTTCTTCGCTCTCTTGCCTCGTCTACCGTCCGAAACGGGTGAAAATAGACGCTAGAAGGGCGGCGGAGATGGAAGGTCAAATTGAGTGCGCCCGTGTCCAGGAACAAGACCGAAACTAAAATAAAAGAATCATGCTGGCTGGGGCGCAGCGACGACGAAACTATCCGCTCGCGCGACGACGGCGAGTATATTTTGTCCGGCTCGCGAAATAGACTCGGACTTTTCGCATACTCCGGAATCATTCGAAAGTGACTCTCGTGACCCTCGCCTCGACGGCCGATTTTTATTCAGCATCTCGTCCCGAGATTTCATCACCCGTCTGACTTATCACAATGTTTGTCGGAAATTCAAATTATGCTCGCTAATAAGAATTCTCGCTGGTAATGTCTGGCAACAGTAGTGTGAGAAACTTAACTTTGAGGTACGACCACACCCTACTTGCGAACTTGCGGACATCACTGCTAACATATTTTCCTCTTTTTATTAAAATTACGGAGAGTAGCACGTGGTGTACTCTTTTACTCGGCCGGTAAACGATGCAAAATTTGAGGCGATATAAAATTTTCGGTGCGAAATTTGCTACGATTAAATCAGTGCACGACATTTACAAGAATTATTCTTGAACAAATTATTTTTATCTATCTTTTTATGATACACTAAAATCGAAATCGAAATTGCGCCAAAAGGCGCCCCGCGTAAAACTTGCTTTGACGAATTTGTGGAGGACAATAACTTTTCGACGGAGGTAAGCAAGGGACATCGATCAGATGTGATCACGGTGGAATTAGCCGTCCCTTGCAGGATTCTAGAATTCTATCGCCCTCTTCCGCTTCTGTGCTATCGTTACCGAGCCACCCCTCCCCCTACTTCCATTCCTTTGCGCTCGACGAGACGCGGTCGTAGACGGTCAAGAATCACCCTGTTACTGTCGGATATACAATAAACGATAGAGGGAGCAAAGAGAAATAATTACTTAACGGAATCAGTAAATAGTGTTATTTCTGGTGCGGGTTTATACACCACAGAAGAACTGTGCAACTTTTGCAACAAACTGATATAATTTCGTTCGTACTGTTCCTTTCTTACAAAATCACCTTTCCTCGTTCTTCCGTTCGAACGTAATTTGCTTTTATCCACCACTCTGTGTCTTTAGAAACTACCGTCTTGTTCTCTCCTTGCAGATCATCTCCGCTGATGCTTATTCTAAAACATAGTTGAAAAAAGAATATCTCAATTTTGTTTTTGTATTATTATACATTTGTATTATTATATACATTTAAATTCAGTGTCTTCCGCGAGATACAAATCGCGGGATATGCAGCGCGCGTGAAAATAGAAAATCCGTTTTCCCGTTTCGCGCAGGCGTGTACAAATTAATACAAATATTTCCGACTGTCACACCGCACTCTCTCCGAGGTAACCGATTTTCAGGCACTCGACGTTTAGGTTCAAACACGTGTCTCTAGCCTCAGACGCTTCCGTCTACATCGAACGCGCGTAACATCCGTCATTCGGCGGGCAAACGTGAAAATAGAAAGGGTCTCTCATCGTATGGGGGTCGCGGAGACGCGTCTCCGTCGGCATGAAATATGGATGGTCTCTCTTCCTCCCTCCCTCTCTCTCTCTCTCTCTCTCTCTCTCTTGCTCTCTTTGCTTGGCCCGGCGCCACAAAAGAAAGCGTCACGGCAAATTAATCGGGCGACGACGAGCACGCGAGATGTGTGATTTAATAAAAAAGCCGCCCCCTCGCACGCGCGCGCACATACGCATAGCGGGGTGGATGGAGCGAACGCGACGATACGGACGACCCCCGACGGTGTAATAAGTTTAGTTTCTACGACGAAAAGGCCATAAAACGCGTCGCGCAGCGCAGCGTGCGGTCTTGTCTCGCGACGCTCGAATCTCGGATATCGGGGAAGAAATACAACGAACTCGTGCACGCGTATCGTGCTCGGTAGAAACTGAGAGACGTGTCGTGCACGCTGAAAGTCGGCGCGAAGTGACGACAACGTCGAGAGAGGTATATACGAACGGCGGTGGGGAACGAGGGGGGAACGTTTTCGGGATTTAACGATAACCGAAAAAATATTTTCCACGACGAAGCACCGCTATATTAAGGAACGTGGCTAAAAGCAGCGCGAAACGTACGGTCGCGTTAGCCTCTACGCGAAGTCGGACAAATGCGACCTTTTTGTCGCAGCGTCGAGGTAGTATCTCACTTCGGTCTCGTTATGCTATCCGCCTCTCTGATATACGCTTGCAGTGTCGCGAGCGTACAGCGTGTGCGTGCGCCAACACTGACGACTAATAAAAGCGCGACGAGAAGGCACACTTTCTCGCTCGCTTCGTGTGTCATATCAACACGCGATCGTCGTCCGTCACGTGCCGGCCGCTGTTAATTTTTTTACACTTTCTCTCCCTCTCTGTATTTCTTTTCTTTTGCCCGTACTGAGACCCACGGCGCTGCAGTTAACCGTCTCGTTGATGGTTAATCAAGTCGAGTCAACAATCGATATGTTTAGGCTACTATCCAGATTTTTAGCTCCCGCTCTTTCTCTTTCTCTCTCCGCCGCGGTGCCGCGATTTATTTTTCTTGTTTTTTTTTTCTTTTTTCTTTCTTTTTAAATTTTCGCACGGGATTTCTCTCGATTGAACGGTGCAATAAATTGCCTGCTTAAATACGCGACGCGAGCGTGTAAGTTATCGCAAACTGATCCACACACCCGCGCGCACAAAGGCCTAGGAGCCCTGGAAGTGGAAGTTATTAGGGTGTGATTTCATTTCCGAATTTCTCGCGTCCTCCTCGTCCCCTGCCTCGTTTCCTCGCCGGCAGGTTAAATGGCCGATGCAAAAAAGTCATAAAATAAGTTATAATTTGGCGCAGTCGGCGTCGCGTTGCTCAATGTCCTGTATGATCACTGTGCTCTCACTCGAGTGAACTTCGGCACCCCCTGCTTCCACGAGAGAATTGGGATGATTTCCGTGTCCCTTTCTTGCCGTTTCTTCTCTCTCTCTCTCTCTCTCTCTCTCTCTCTCTCTCTTTTTCTCTTCACTCGACTCCCCCTTCTTTACCGCAACTTTGTCCCTTCGATGCGTCTCGTTTAGAATGCCGGTGTGCTACCATAGGTCGACTGCCTATATCGCTCGAAAAGTGTTCTGCCCTCGACTACTCTCGCCTTTAAATTTAAGTGACTACGATGAAAGACCAGAGGAATATATCATGAACCTGAAACTTTGAGTTCCCGCTCACTTCGTACTGCCGCGAGCGCTAATATAACGCGTCTATGACACATCAAAGCCCTGAAAAGTGTCGCGAACGGCTCGTCCTTTTCGTCGTAGCTAGCATAGAAATAACGCGTAAGTTTTACAACCCGCCATGATAACCTTGTTCGGAGGAATTCTCTCGTTTCCGTTTCTCCGGGAGAAAATTAAGACGAAATTCCGCCCTCTCGCTCCATCCTCCGCTTGCTACAGCCGTTATGTTCCTGTCCCTTGATATGCCTTACTACTTGGGGCACCGAATGTTACGCTCAAACGGGATCGCGTAGAGGACAGGGTGGGTGTCCTATCCAATTCCAGATTAATTGCAGGATCGGGCGCGGGAGGTCAAGGGTCGGTAAGAGCCGACGTCGGGGCGAAGTTGGGATGAGGGAAGAGCGGACAAACAAAAAACGCGAGCGCGAGAAGACGATGCTGCAATGACGGCAAAAAAGTTGAAGCGTCATGCTGCTACAACAATTTGAGCACCTAATGAAGCGTGCGTGGAATTTAATTTTGTTCTTTTCGTCCGTAACGACGTTGCGTTTGGACGTTTCTTTTTTGAAAACTCTAGAAAGGGATTCTAGCGTGGCCTCTTTCTCTCTCATTACATCTCTCCCTTTTTTTCTCTTCCTCTTCCTTGTAGTACACGAAACTCGAGGAATTTGACCTCGAAAGGAAAAAAGAAGTCCGCGTGTAGGTAAAAAAATTCCCGTATTTTTTCTCTATTCTTGCGAAAGTTGTGCAACGTGTCATCAATCGTCGATGCATGCGCACGTAAATTCTGTACCGGCGATACGACATACGCGATCACTCGTCCAATAAAATAGACAAGCTTAATTACCGTAATCGACATCTCGGTCGGCTTCCACGCGACGGCGCGGCGGCCCAAGCGAGGGAGCCAAATGACGCTACGTATGGCGACCCGTAATGAATAGCGGGGGAAAAATGTCAAGTCGTCTGCGAGCCCTTGGACGTATACTTCACGGCACGAGGGCTTACAGATTAAAGGTCACCGTGTGCGGCGGAGACCGTAACGTCGTCCCGCGAAATTAGTAGCGCGAAGACATCCAGTCTCTTCGCGAAGGAGAGGAGAGGAGCGACCTTCGGGATCCGGGCTGAGAGAGGGTGGGCGCATCGGAAATTTGGCAAAAAAGGGCAAGAAAAAGGAGAGAGGCCGAGAGACCCGCGACGAACGATCGTCGCAGATGTCTAACCGCGAAAAAAATAATTTGAACGGAAACCGTTAGTAATTTCAGCGGGCCGCTCGTCGCGCCAGCGCCGCCGTCGGCGCGGCGCGGCGCGGCGCGACGCGGCGCGGCACCCTGTGGGAAGAAGCGGCCAAGTACGTAGACACGGCAACAAAAGAACGCGAAACTCGTTCACCTTTGTCGTCGTAATGGACACCTATAAGCGCCGGAAAGGCGTAATAACTCGCGCATAGCCGTCTTATTATTCACGCTACGCGACAGCACATGTTACGGCGTGCATGTCCGCGATCGAACCGCAGCGGACGGAGATCGGCCGAGAGGGAGGGAGGACCAAGGTGCGAGACTGAGAGTACATAAGGCGCAATACAGGATAAGGTGTACGCTTTGAACGCGATCGCGTTGCGACGGCTCGTACAACGGGACAGGCGGGTCGAACTGTCGCGCTCCTTTTACCCGCGCGATAGCCGCGGTGTGTCGGTGTTTCGTAATGTCGCCAGCACCTTTGTGTCGACTTTTCGATTCCACGCTTGACATATGTGACACTTCCTACCCGTGTTCCTCCTCTTTCTGCTCACAGGGCGGTCTAGACACACACCGACGCGCAGCGAAGAGCAGCGGGATTTCTTCAAACGCGTCGTACCTCACGTGAATGTATCTGAGCGGATCCGAGTGATCCTGTCGATTAGATCGATTATTACGAATTTACGATTGCGTGAATCGTTGAAACGAAACTCCGGTCGAGAGATTTGCCAATTTGTCTTGTGTCACAATCTGCGCAACGCGCGCTCTCTTTTTCGCAATTTTGTAAAGCCAGCTTTTTCGCGTGGGTCGAAGCCCGAGCAGCATTGCGATCTCGTAGTGCCTCGTAGTGGTTTGCGTGTCACACAGCCGAGAGCGCGTCCGTCTCTGTCATAAATCGCGCGTACACGCTGTCCGCGACTCGAGTTGTTCGTGCCTATAAGTCGCCGCTAATCCGCTCAGTCGCTCGGCGGAGCACCGTGAGCGTTGCATCGTCATTCAGCAACGAGTGATACGGTAGTTACAAGCCAAACTGCCGATCGGAATTGGTAACAAGGCGGCCGTTGGACGAGGGGCGAAGGAAAGCTCGCAACGCGCGGGGGCGGGAGGAGCGCGGCGCCCATAAATCTTGCCACAATCGAGGGTGTGGTCAAACGCAGTGTCGAATGACCATGGTCTCGTCTACAAATCTATAAAGGCCCACCAACCACCCTGTCCCCCTTCCTCCACCACCCACGACACGTAGCGCGGCTGAGCGCGCGCTCGCGCGTCCGCGCGTCTGTGAATACGCGTGCGTGCGTGCGTGCGTGCGCGCGCGCGCTTTTCCACACCGTACGCGGACAAACGATCCTGCGAGACCACTGGTCAAACACACAGCACACCTCTCGTCGGCCCATAATATGTTCTCGTCACTAGCAACGCTGTTGCTGTTGCCGATGGCACCGTTGGCGACGTATTTTCCCCTTTCGCGGAAATCACCGTTTTTCGGTGATTTATCGGGCGAGCGTGGTCACTCGCGCTCGCTCGGCCGGAAAGGAGCGCGGGCAAGAAATTTCCTGCTTTTACGCATTAAATAAAAACAGGATGAGAGGGGGAGAAGAGAGTGGCCGCGAGCGCGCGCGCGCGCTATCGTGCGAATTGCGGCCGCCGGCCGCGATGAGTTTTCGACGGGGTGCGGTCCGACATTGACGGGAGCAGCGGAGGGAAAGGTCTCTGTGCCAGATACATTTCATCGAAGGCATTAACTCGTGCGCTACGTGGGAAAGAAAGAGTCGCGTGCACGTTTCTTCTTTGTTTTTTACTTTTTTCTTTCATATTCCCGTAATTTATCAGGATCCCGCGCTGTACAAGTCGCACTCTGAGAAGAGAAACGTCAAGAGAAAATATAAATTGCACACTTTTTCCGTTGACGGATATTTTTCGTAAAATACTCTCGTTTCTCAGCGCGTTGTCGTATTTTCGCGTGATTTCACCGCGACTTGAAGCCGACCGATTAGGCTGACTTAGCTTTCGCTACATCTCGCCTCGGTCCATCATGACGAACCAATGTTATCGGTTCTCCCGTGGGAACAGATTGATACCGAGGCTCTCCGGCGGCTATTTTAATGGTTATTGGCATCATTTAATTTTCTGTCGACGCTCGCTAATCGTGGGTCTCTCCCTTCGAGGAAATAGCCGATCCATTTGTCAGCGGCTCGCCGGAAACAGGGAGGGAGGGATCCATCCGATGGATGAGCGCGCAAAGGATTTCCTGGATATTGCAACGAACCGTCCTGGGAGTACGACTCGGGGCCGGAATAAACATTCCGGTGTAGTACGTTTGTTTAGAAGCTGGTTTCAGGGTGGAAATGAGATAAGAGCTAGAAACGTATCGATACCTGTAGATACTGCATTTGTAATGAGAGAGGGAGAGAGAGAGAGACAGAGAGAGAGAGAGAGAGAGAGAGAGAGAGAGAGTGAGAGAGAGCGAAGGGATAAAAAAGGAATATTTTCATAGACAACACTAAATATTACAGACGTGATGGCGGCAAGGATATTGCATTTCGTCGAGCGTGTTCGATATTTTGACGAAGCAAGGAAATTCGAAAAGAAATAAAATGCCCAACGGGGAATTTAAAAGACGGTTAGATTAACGCGACGCGGTGCGACACGCGGAGAAAACACGTTGCAATGACACGCGTAATGATACAATACCTCGGTGACAACAGCGCGCTGGATTCGTAGAATCGCGCTGAACCGCGGAAAGCGACGAAAGACGGTGTAACCTAGACTGAGTGGTATGTGTGTGTGTGTGTGGATGTGCGTGTGCGTTTGCGTGTGCGTGAGGGAGAGAGAGAGAGAGAGAGAGAGAGAGAGAGAGAGAGAGAGAGAGAGAGAGAGAGAGAGAGAGAATACAAAATGCGACAATAAAAAAGCGTAGTGTTGCGCACATCGTAGCGGCCGCAACATGCAATCAGGCGAACGGCGGGAGACGCGTTTCAGTCCTCTTTCCACTCTGTTCCTTTCCGCAAGGCCAGCCTGTGGTTCGTCTCTCTTCGGGCTCTCCCACCTCTCTCGCACGTGAACGCGCGTATTTTCCGAAGGCCGCGTCACGCCACGCGATCGGGGGATAATAATAGGCGAAATTTCTACTATCTCGCGATTCGCAGGAAGTCACTTCCTCCGCGGCGTTCCTCGCCGGCGAACGCGCGAGTGACGGGCTCGCTGTTTTCCAGGTGTCTCTTCCTGCTGCCGTCGGCGCGCAGCCACGGTGAGAAATTTCCGCCGCGGAATCGCGCGCGCGCGTGCTGGCGCGCGGCGCTTCTGAGAACTCAAGCCGGAGAGCAAAACCCCGGGAATAATGTCTCTGAGCTATTGTGTACAGGCCAGGGTAATAAGCTGTCGGAAGTAGTCTCTGATAAATCGGCATTAAATACCTCATTTGTCACCCCCTCCGCGTCCGCTTGATATCTTTCAAGTTACCACGTGACTATACGCGTTGACGCGTTTATTCGGCCAGCGCCGCCAATCCGCCGATTCGGACGAAAATCTGCGTGAAAATTTACGCGACGTTCCTGATACACGCGGGCTACGCGTTATACGCGGCTTTAGCTGCGGCTCGGGCGCGACAAGGTTAATAATACCGCGCATTATGGACGCGTTATCGTCCGTGCTGAAATCGAGACCTCAGGCAGGATGACGACGCACCTCCGGGTGCGATACGAAAGAGCGGCCTGTAACCGATCCGGCGCATTAAAGTGACAGAAATTGGCCGCGCCTGAGGTGTGTGCTGCCCAATGGGCGAGGGGCGGGGGAGAGGGCCGTGCTGGGGCCCCCGTCATTTCCATATTGTAATGTCCCGTATCCTGTCGCCCGGGTACCGGCTGATATTATGCGCTAACAAACCATTTAGGCCAGGTGTTAAATTGTCTGTGACGCCCGAACGGTCGCTCACTCGTTCTCTCTGTCGACGTAGCACCGACGTCGTCGTGATCGTGAACGTTGCCGCCGCTTAATACGAACGACGCGGGTCTCATCGCGTCGTGAAAGAAGACGACAAAGAGAGAGAGAGAGAGAGAGAGAGAGTGAGAGAGAGTGAGAGAGAGAACATCGGGGAAACGGTGCACGAGCGCGTTGTGGAAAAGGTCGGGACTGGAACGAGCGTTAATGGCTGCAAATTGGCCAGAAAAACGAGCGGGACGCGTGATCGGTCGCGGAGGTAGAAAAAAAGTCCGACCGGTGAGCGTTTCCTGCTTGTATGGTCCTGTAGGCGAGAGAGAGAAAGAGAGAGAGAGAGAAAGAGAGAGAGAGAGAGAGAGAGAGAGAGAGAGAGAGACAGAGAGAGAGAGAGGGAGGGGGAGGGGGGCGGGAGGGATGGCGGGGATTGGGTTGTAAGCCGCGGTCGCTTCTTTATTTCGAGTGGCCTCGCGACTGGTTATAATCGATTCGATCTACCAATTCGTCAGGAGTCATCGGTAGAAGGCTGAAATTTAATCTCTCACGCTGTCGTACGTGTGTCGTGTAACCTGTTTTCTTCGTCCCGAGAGTGCTCTTTATGCTAATGAAAAGTCAACGATAAATCTACTCGAATAATAGTCCATTTTTTCGACCTGTGCTGCTGTGTTGGATTGACTCTGGGCGCACTGCGCTTTATTCATCAGACAATACATCCTTCCTTGTTAAATTCCCGAGAGAGAATTGCGTGCAAACGCGACAATTGCCTTTTCGCATTCATTAATTAACCTCCTATATTCTTAATGATATATAATATTTTTGACAAATTTAAAAAAAAGTGTATGGGAGATAGATAGGAAGAGTAATTTAACGGTCGACATTATGTTATGCGTTATTATCATAGCATGTTAATTGATCGGAAAATACGTGACGAGACTTAGAAATATGTTTTACACGTATTTCTCTTATTACGATATTAATTAAGCAAAGAATACGTGGAATAAGGTATTTTCGAAAATTTGTCCGAGTGACGTGACGATATCTCTCCTGAAATTTCTATAAATGGGCACGAGCGCGACGAAGAGTGATCGCGTGATCGGAATCGACGAGGCTCGTTTTACGAAAAGGTGCAAGTAACAAAGAAGATCTGTATCTGAAAGACAAACAGGCACGCGAGTCGGCAAGGAAAAATGTTTTCAGCTTACTAACACGCTCCCGAACTGCTCCCTTTGCTATTCCATCTGTTCGGTCTGACTCCAATTATTTAAATGCCAGCTCTAGCGATAATTCGACCCATTACGAGCGCGACCAGCGATGAGCTCGAGCGATTACGCGCCTACCGAATTCATGATATCGAGACAATCTCGGTAGGAAAGCGACAAGCCGCGTGTTTCCGCGATTAACGTGTTTGTGCCATTAAAGTTTACTTCTTGCTTCAATTTATTTTTGTATTTTCTTTACGATAACAATGCTTGCAGATTTTCGATTAACCGCACGTGTAGCGGTTGAAGAATCACGTTTTAAATGCGATAATGTTAATGCACTTTCCCAACGATAATTAAGAGATATTCGATAAACAACGATATGACAAAATCATTCTCAATTTTCTCAATATTTGTATATTCGTAGAAATTACGTGATTTGACCTATGTTGATCTCCGCTAAAATTTAATTTCCTTTGATATATCCTCGAAGAGAAGAACGCAGACCGTATCGCATTCATCCACATAAAAATTCTAACGTCCGTCTTCCAAGAGAAGACGCTTCCGATTGTTTCTATTGTGCGTGTTCGAGGGGAGCTCGAGGCGGTCACTACTCACGCCGTTGGTCACAACGGGTGAGCATACCTCGTAGCGATAATTTCTCCGTGGAGAACGCGAAGCACCGTCAAATAAATGCGTGGCCCCACACACTCGGATATACGCGGAAAGAGAAAGAGAGAGAGAAAAAGTAATAGAACCACCGAGAGGTGGAAGGCGAAGGCGCGCGCGTGAGCGAGAGCGAGACCGCGAGAAGAAGCGCGTCAGGTAGAGAGCCGGGCGGAAGAGAGAGAGAGGGGGAGAGAGAGAGAAGCACCACGGTTGCTGCTCCTGTGTGGGCCTTAAGCAGGGCCTTAAGGGACTTAAGTGCGGTGGGGAGCCTTATCTCGCCTCGTTACTTGGCCTTAACGGCGGCGAATGCTTGAAATATCGGCGCGCCGGCTTCCGTAATTCCGTATAGAAACGGCGCATAATTCGGCCATTAGCGCGACGTCGGTAATTCAAACGAGCGCGATTGCTGCCGTCAGCGAGAAATTCTCACCGATTGCCGGCCGGCCCGGCCTGTGTGTCGCGCCGCGTCGTGTCGAATCTCGTCTTCTTCTCCATGCGCGTCGCGTTTGATTCCTACGCGTAAACACACCCGTCGCGTCTCGTGAAGCCGCTGCAGGATTCCGGACAGCCGCGATCGATCCCCCATATGACTGTTCTGTCCACGACGTGACGCCGCGAGAACCAGACGAGAAGAAACGAGATTCGCGAGAGGTCTGGATCGATCGTCTGGATCGATCGTCGCGACACCGTCGACGCCGTCGGCGTCGCCGCCTTTCTATTTTGACATTCACCTAATTACCTAATTACAAGTGCCGCGCGGCGAATAAAAGTAACACAATATCATTATCGCGCTCGGCCACATGCGACGCGACGGGGTCCTTGAGATAAGGTTGTCATCGGACCCGGGCCGCTGCTCCCGGCGATCGAGCGCGGGCGCGCGCAATCCGCTTCGATCCGAATGCGGGCAAAATGAGACTTGATCCTTCGATCGATGAGAGACAAACACCCCGTCGTCGATCTGACGTCGAGAGTCAAATCGAGATTCTCGTTGTCGCGTTAACCGAGGGAAGGTTCGGAAGGAACCGGTTCGAGCACGAACGACGCCTCCTCCCTCTTCGGGGATTTGCTCGTCTTCGTCTTCGTCTTCGTCTTCGTCTTCGTCTTCGTCGTTGTCGTTGTCGTCGTCGTCGTCGTCGTCGCGCTTTCGCAATATCGAGAATTGCATGAGACACGCCAGTACGGGGTGTACCAGGACGTTCGGAACCGACCATTACGAATCAATAAGCAAGGGCGAAGACGGGCCTTTCGTGGGACGTTTAATTTGCGACAAAGATCGTGGGTGGGTTAACGACGGGCTGAAAACTACGAAAAGACGCCTTGAGGACGGTGAGGGAAGTCTAGTCCCGTGGTACCAGCTGTCACGGTAAGAGAAGACCGTAAGCGTCGGGTAGGTGGGCGGAAAGGAGAGAGAGAGAGAGAGAGAGAGAGAGAGAGAGAGAGAGAGAGAGAGAGAGAGAGAGAGAGAGAGAGAGAGAGAGAGAGAGAGAGAGAGAGAGAGAGAGAGAGAGAGAGAGAGGGAGAGAAAGAGGGCATGGGGACAACGAGACGTCGACGGTCCAATTAGATCCTAAACGCAACGGTCGCTATCGTCTGCTCGCAGAATGATATATTTTACTTTCCGTTTTTGCAACCGTTGTACCGCTGCGAAGAGTTTCGATAAAATGCCGGGGAAGGTTATAAAACATTTATATCGCGGCGTTGAACTGTCTCCGGTCGTTTTTCCGGTTTAGAAAATTCCGTTTCTCCATCCACTTGCTCATTCCATGAAAAATGGTGCATCTTATGTGTAATTTTCGTTTTTTCCTTTTGATTTCGTCTGATCATTCAAACATACCGTGATTATCAGTCGTTACTTTTGCAAGGATATTTGTCTCGATTTTCGGTCGTTGACGATAAAGAGCGGGTCGCTCGATAACTACATCGTATCGGAATCGGATACACGATAATGCCGCGATATTTTTTGCGGCATGCTCGGTGCGCTTGTCCTGTTTCGAGCGAAGAGGAGGACAATATTCGAGTTCCTTCGTTATTAACAAATTTTCTCGACACGAGATCGTCCTTTCGTGCGGATAGCTCGCGGTACCGGCTGTCACGGTCCTCGGGATGGGACGAAGTAAAAAACGAATGGGCCGCGTGAAAAGAGCGCGGAGGGTACGGAGAGGACGACAGGATAACAAGACGCTGACGGCCCAATTAGATCCTAAACGCGGCAATAATTTCCTGAGTTATACCCGAACGTGTTGGGGGATGATATATTTCGTCGCTGAAGGTTTAAGAGAACGGTTGCTTGTAATTGGTCGAGTAAACCTCTAATTTTCCCTCTGATCGATGGCGCCCGCTATCGTCGCAGCGAATCGGTTAAAAAGACGTATGGATCGATTATGTGTCAACTTGTGTGGTATCAAGCGCCTGATGTTAATTAAATCGCGATCGATCACGTGAGAGATGCCGTTCGCGATATAAGAGATATATGCTAAATTGCCGTTGCGATTTCGCGGCTTCCTCTACCCGTGCCTCTCCCCTCTCCCCTCTCCCCCCTTCCCTCTCCCCTCTTCCCTTTCCCGCTCGCCCTCCCTCTATCGTGATATCCTCGGTATTGTTTTCTTTTCATGAAACACGAATAGCGGTTAGCTCTCGGCGTACCGTATGCCATAACTAAAGAGCAAGAGGACTAAACGTTAATTACGTAATTAACTCTCCACGCGATTCCACGGCACGGCCTTAAAATGCCAACTGATGTTATTGGCAAGCTAAATGCGATTTCACACGCGCGCGCGTCTGCCATACGTATTGCCTTTGTATCGCTGATACATTTTTCACAAAATTCGGGGATTCTAAATAACGTTTGCGTCAACCGCTGATAATTAATAATCTATTGCCTTCAAACCCGCGCTTTGACCACCGTTTCATGCCGGCGCTCTACGGAGACTCTCCGAGCGTCTCATTAAACGTTCCGAGCCGCGCGCAGCAGGGTCGTCGCCGCGATCTTGTTCTATCTTTCCTTTTGTTTTTGTTTTCCCTGCCGTTTGCAAAAACGCATTCTTGCCCTATCGGGCCTGGTGTGCGGCAGCATCGGGAAAAAATCCTTCGAAAGCCCGCCGCTTCGGAATTTGGCACTTAACGCAGGTAGTCTAGATTCCTGCAGTTGAGCATCTCTAGAGGCAGTTACACGTCCCGCGCGATGCACCTGCAGTCGGCTTTTGCGGTGCTTGCATACGCGAGTCGCATACCAGGACGACGACGACTTTATGGCCCGGGCCTTAAAGTCCGGGATTCGAAGTGAATTCTTCCAATCCGTGAGAAGGGCGAGTGAGAGAGAGAGAGGGTGAGGAGTAGCAGGAGTAGCAGGAGGAGCAGGAGGAGCAGGAGGAGCAGGAGGAGTATGAGGAAGAGGAGGAGGAGGAGGAGGAGGAAGGAGGAAGAACAGCAGGAGGACGGGAGGAAGAAGGTCCATCGGATTTTTCGATGGCATGTCGCCGGTTTCACACCCTAAGTGGCGCGGTGCCTCTGTCGAAGACACTCACACATCCGGACTGTTCTGAGTCCGGCCGTGGGTCCGGCTTTAAACCGAGCTGGACGCACACTACGATCGAACGGTTGAATAAAAGATGAGATTCACACCGAGTCTTGTACGCGGCTTTCTCTTTCGGTTTTTCTGTCGTTCCTCTGCCGGCGCGGCTCCTCCACCCTCCGCTGCCATCGCCGCCATCGCCGCCGCCGCCGCCGCCGCCGCCGCCACTGCCGCCGTTGTCGTTGCGCTTAATAAAGTGACTTCGTGATCGGCGCAAAGCGAAAGCTCTCCTCCCGGCGAGATCCGCACGTCTCCTCGATATCGCGGGACCGGTCTTCCTCGGGCCGCGCTCGAAGGTTGACTTCGAGGAGCGTTCGTCGTCGGTACTCGGCGTTATACGCCTCTCTTCGACCGTGTCCATGCGAGATCTCGAAGGGATCCGATTTCGTGGGGAGAGAAAGAGAGAGAGAGAGAGAGGGAATCGGGACCGATCACTTCGCGTGGATGTCATCAACTTTGTGTGGGAATGCACGCGAAGTAAATGTTGCGGCGTTTATGAGCGCGTCAGAATTCCTCGGCGTGTCTCGTCGCTGCGCTCGAATCACGATTCATTCTAGAAACACGTAATAGTTGCGCAAAATTTGGACAAACTCTGGCCAAATGCCAACGCGATCGGCGGACAAATGTTAAAATGTTTAGAAGGAAGAATTGCAGATTGGGTGATCCGCTTTTTAGGGCGGCTTTTCGTTCGTCTCGCGGGACGAATACTTCGTTGACCAGCGCCGACGACATTCTCTCGCGGCATTCCCGCGACAACTGATAACTATATCTATCGCGAGCATGGACGTTTGTCAGTTGACAAGAGACGTCTCGAGCGAGGCGTCAGTTTTTTCGACGCGCATCCTCTCGCTCGCGCCGATTTTTCCTGCTCGCGTGCAATCTCCGTCCGTTTTTCTGCCGACCGCTATATGTTTAATTAAGTAATTTCACAATCGAGACGTAAATATGGCTGTGTCGTCTCTCCGCAAGTTTTTGCGCAGCCTGTTTTTTGATTTTCACCTTCGACAACTCGGTCGTTCTTCCTCGCCGTGCTGAACACTGAAACGATCACGCCAACCTTCGGACCACCGACCGGTTTTGCCGCGAGTTGAGCTCCTAATGGATACGCGCTTGTTTTCGATCGTGATTATCGAGGATCAGTTGATACTTTCGCCTTTAACGCTCTCCTCCTAAGCTTTCGGCCAATTTGCAAATTACATCAATCATCTCGCCAATTCGCGAGACAGCGATCACACGTGGACGTTGTTCGTTTGATTCGATAATATGCGACCGCAAGCTCCCGTCGACTTCGGCGTCTCGTTCATTCTCCGTCGCGACTCCGTTGCTGCGTTGCTTCTCTTGTATCATTAAAGCTAGAGAATCATGCGTGTCTCTGCATTTTCCTCGTTGGAAAAATTCCCGAGCTCCGCTTTCCCCTCTAATCAATTTCGAAAATACCGCATCGAGACGTTGTGCAGAGCCGCTCGCGACGTTCCCTGATCTCGTCTCCGTGCACGCGGCATTTTACATCGAACGAAGACATTGACGGATTTGTATGTTCGCTCTAACGTCAGACTTCAATCCTAATTGAAGTGATACCGGGCGCGCGGCCGGTTTTTGCGCGCCGCGCTTTCCTCAACGAGCTATCTGTATGTGAGAATTCGAGCCATTAAAATTTCTCTCCGAGCCATTTTCGCTCGCGCGTCCGTCCGTCCGCGAGGATATGAAACGCGGCGAGAAAAAAACGCGCACTCGTACGACCCGTTCGATTTACGAGCGAACCGCGAGAAACGCGTTTTTCTCACCGACTTCTTGCAGCTCGTATATATACTTCGCGAAGAGTCGAGAGACGCGCGAGTTCTTCCACTCGTGTTCATCCCCGATATCGATCTCACTCTCTTTTCAATATCTTTGTTTTTCTGCCACGCGGAACATCGAAAGGCTTCTCCAAACTCGTTGAGGTTCTACGGGTTCTGACAGGTTACTTCAGACCGGTTCCACTTCAACTTAAAGTGTAGATGGATCTCCACCTATATACACGAAGTCAAATATTTTCGCCGCGTCTCTGAGGGTATCGCGAGGATCCGTCATTGTGTATTCTTCGCTCGGCTGATCGAGGCGAGAATTAAGACACATGAGCAACGCGACTCGCTTGCGGTGCAGACTCTTTGCGCGATATACTTTATAATGAACGCGAACGGCGCTCACACACACACACACACACACACAGTGATACGAATTACGGCAAATTACCGTAACACGCGGAAGATAGATGCGCGCTCTCTCGCTCCTCCTTCGCCCATCGTGTACATCATTTACACTAATATGTAGTTATCATCGACGTGTGGCGTGTCGATGGTGAGAATTTTCGCGACGCGTGTTGTCCGTATTAAAGCGAGAGAGACTATCGGTAGGACAGCCTTTCCTCGTTAACGAGACCGAACGTAATGTATGATACTCTGAACGTACACGATACTAAATTGCTCTTAATTTCTCCGCTATGTATTCGCTATCTGAGAGTTCGATTACGGAACATACAAGATTACCGATAAGCTGCGCTACGTTGTGACATGTCTCCGCATGTTTCCCATACATTTTCCGGAGCGAACTGCGTTATCGCGAGTAACCTGAGTGTCGTCGCAGAATTATCACTTGCGTATATCTCCGTGGAAACAATTTTCGACCGAATAACCGGTCGTTTCACAAACGTCATTCACACCGGACCATCATGAATTTCACATTAATGACGGCAATCGGGCGGTAGCATCAGTCATTTTGTAAATGACTGCAAATGACACGGTGATTGGCGCGATGTCGAAATGTCGAGAGCTTCGTTCGTACAAGTGCAATCCCACAATTATTTGCAAGACGACGAAAGTCATTTCAGACGCGTGTATTTTTGGATTAAACTGAAATAGTCTTTTTTCGCCATTTCTCTATCTGCACATCCGGTGCAATTGCGACGCAATCGCGCGCAGTTATTTATGAGACGATTTGTAAATTGATATGGCGAAATATCGATCTCGCGAGCCGGATCACCACGACGTAGTGCGAGGTTCTCGCGTCTCTACGCGGGACATACGCGTCGGTTGCGTGCGTTTTCGCGCGGCGGAGAGCCGTGAGACGTACAGCTGTTAACCCGCAGCTAAAAAGCATACTAAATAACCGGTGTAAAAGGCCGCATAATAACCGCTACGGGATGCACTACTCGTTACTCGCGTATTGCGTGCACTCATTCGTCTGACGAATCGACGGGCGCGAAAATGGTGGAGCGCGCGCGATCTCTCGATTAATATCTCTCGACCAGATGCGAGAGAGGAAGATCGTGCGTGTATGTATGCGTGTGTGCGTGTGTATGAGTGTGTATGTGTGTGTGTGTGTGTGTGTGTGTGTGTGTGTGAGATACATTAACGAACGTCGCGAAACTCCGGCAGTGGCAGAAGCACTAATTGCCGTCGCGAGGTGCGAGGCGAGCGTCCCGATGAGCAAGCCGAGCAACCGTTTCATCGGCCGGTGTGCGCGGAAAGACGATGCCGTTTCTGCCGTGCGCACTATCCGCCGGTGTAGATAACGTTTCGTTAGGTTCCGCTACCATTTGCAATGCAAAGTTATCGGAACTGCAACCGTAGTGGAAATGCACTTCGCATTAGAAAGGGCGACGCTTCGCTGAGTGAGCTTCACTTACGCGTTGGCCGAACGACAAATCGCGAGTTCCTGCCGCGTGCGTTTCCAGCTGTAACCGTCTCTTAAGCAGCCGTGCCGCGGCGGCTACGATACTCATTGTTAGTTCAATGACACACGGGAAGCCCCTTAAAACTATTTGCGTGTCAACGGTGCGGCGATCGCGCGGGGGATATATACGGAAACGACGAGCGACGTGCTACATGCTAGAGGTCAAAGCACACACACACACACACACGTTCTCTCCCTTGCTCCCCGCGCCCTGCCCCGTTCGTTAACCAGTTATCGGTTAGTCGGTTACAGGAACGAGGCCGAGTGAGAAGTTCCGATCGACGAAGCAATTAAGCGTAATTGCTTGAAGCCGGCGCATTATAGATTCGTTCCTTGATCCGAAAAATTTCAGAAGTCGACTACTGCTCGATTCGATAAACCGCTGTACATACAAAGTTACGGTTATTTCATCGAGAGGTCAGCGGCATACTCCCGGCCTCTTCTCTCGGAAGCCAGACTGATGGGCTTCACTTTTTTATAAATTTTTTCATCTCAAAGATCGATGAGATAAGAAGAAACGGAATTGCTGAAATCGAGAGATTTATAGTAAGCGAAGTCGAGAAAGTCCCGTTTCTGAGAAGCTTATACTATATACGTTATATTTTTTATACATCTCCCTCTCCCTCTCTCATACGGTGTCTCTAAAAAAAATAAAAGAAGAAAAGACAGCATAAAAACGTCTATAAACGTCGTAAGCGCAAAATATCACTGAAGAGAAATCGCCAGGAAAAGCCTGACCATCGCGAAATTCTCAAGACGCCTTCGAAGATCACGAAGGTCCTTTTGTGCCGTTTGCAAGCGCGAAAACACGATTTAATGGAGCGCGTTAAAACATGGACTGTCGTATTAACACACCTCCCTTGCTCAGGTTGCCGACTCGTGAGCACAATCGTAAACGAATTAAAGATTTTCACGCGGGTTGTAAACCGATACAATTAAGTCGGAGAAGGGCTGTAAAAGGTTGTAAAGGGCAATTAACACGACGAGTGTGACTAGGATTATAAGTCACTCGGGTTGTTACAGCTGTCGTTGTAAAAACTGCATCCTAGCGCGCTCGACTGCCCCTTTCTCCTCTCCCCTCTCCCCTCTTACCCTCTCTTTCTCTCTCTCTCTCTCTTCTCGCCAGAACATATTCGATTTTTATCGCGATGTGCAGCGAGATAGCAACTTTTATTATTCAGGCTTTGTACAACAGGGTGCCTCTCTAATTTGGCTTTAACCACGCCGCTTCCACGCTCGCTTTTATATAGAAAGAAACGCGATATAAATGAGACGATCACACGACATTCGTGGATCCCGCGCGGCGGGACACATTGTATTTTATATGGCAAAGGGTGTCTCTCCGATGCGGCAGATAAGATCGACGGTGTTATTTAGAGGATATCTGTACAGTTACTTCTTCGCACGACCGAGGAATTACAATGATGTTGGGTTTAATAATGCTGCATGTATCGATTTGTAAGTTAACGAAATGTTAAATTACGCGTTGCGAAACGTACGAGGAAAAAGAAAATGAGAAGGCAAGAAAAGGTGATTTTAACATCAGTACAAACTAAACTACAACGTTCAATCGCGATTCTTATATTTATTTAGAAAACGTATTCCCCTCTCTCTCTTTCGCGCGCGCGTTGTCGTAAGAACAGCAGAATTTGAAAAATGGCTTAGGAAGGGAGATAGCTTACGGCAATTTATAAATATGTAACGTCCGGGTAATCGATAAAACACGAACCGACGATCATGCGCGGCGGTACCGGCTAGCGTAAGCAACACGATCGCTTTGAGAGAAAATTGTGAAAAAATTTAAAAATGCAAGAAGTGTGTGTATATACATATATGTGTGTGTGTGTGTGTGTGTGTGCGCGTGTGCAAGCGTGTATATATATATATATATATATATCTCCATGGAAATTGCATGTTCTTTGAACGATCACAAATCACTCAATGTCGGGCGTTAATCGCGCAAACGGCGCACGACCATCATCAAAGAATCCCACGAGAAAATGTCATTATCCGATAATTAGCCGTTCATTATAGATGAGTAACATTCACGAGGACAAGCAACGACGAGCATTCTGAAGAAAATTCCCCTTCGCAAGGAAAAGGAGGAAATGACTGTTAAGAATTGACATGCTCGATTTGGTGATGCACAGTTGCATCCGTCAGAAGAAATCACTTTTCTGTCTTCGATTTAGGGAGAAATTGTTGCCAAATGTCGGTGTGTGTGAAGTTGGCATATCATTTTGCAGAAAATCACAAATTATTGAGAGTTCCTTTTTTATAGTTCTAGAGTTCTTGATAAGTTAAACAAATAGTAATCCACTCATTAATGCAAAAAAAAATGGCTCCTCCGGACAAACTGATTTGCCAAGTTCGCGCTACGTATCACTTTGTCCTACATGCGATTTCCGCGCACGTACATTGTCAGATTTCGCCAAATATATGTATAGTTTTACAATAGTTCTGTAAAGAGTTCTGCTCTATAAAAGCAAAAAAGAACGATTATAATTCAGTAAAGATTTGCTATAATATAGTAATAGGCGTACCGACTTGAGACGCTCTCAAAATCTCAGAGTTCTGGCCTTTCCAAAAGAGTTCTCAAATAGTTATGAGCATAAAAAAGCATTTTCTAAAAAGTTTTAAGCGCTAGTAACGTTGTACGATTTTTAAATAAATTAATACTGCCCGAGCATGTTGTATTTTGAGAGAATAGGGTGAGACGCTAGCCGAAATCTTGTAGTTTTCTTCCATCTAAAATACTTTTTGTATATTTCTCAACATACTACAGCAGTTTTTAAAGACCATTCCAGGCATTTGAAACGTTGTACAATTTTTAAGTAAATTAAGACTACTCGAGCGCGTTGTACTTTGAGAGAATAGGATGAGACGCTTGCCGAAATTTTATAGTTCTCGTTTATCTAAAATATATCTCGTATAGTTCTCAACATACTAAAGCATTTTCTAAAGAGTTCTGGGCACTCACGACGTTGTGCGACTTTTAAATAAATAAATTAGAGCTCGAGAACTAGTACATTTCGTTTATCGTCTCGCTCTGTTTTCTCAAAGTACAACGCGCTCGAGTAGTTTTAACTTATTTAAAAATTATACAACATTACGAATGCCCAGAACTCTAAAAAATGCTGTAGTATGTCGAGAAATACGTATACAAAGTATTTTAGATGGAAGAGAACTACAAGATTTCGGCTAGCGTCCCATTCTCTCCTATTCTCTCAAAATACGACGCGCGCTCGGGCAGTATTAATTTATTTAAACATCATATAACGTTGCTAGCGCTCAGGACTCTTTAGAAAATATTTTTAGAATATATTTTATTATGCTCATAACTGTTTGAGAACTCTTTTGGAAAGGCCGGAACTCTGAGATTTTGATAGCGTCTCAAGTCGGTACGTTTATCACTGTATTATTGCTAATCTTTACTTAATTATAATCATTCTTTTTTGCTTTTATAGAGCAGAACTCTTTACAGAACTATTGGAGAACTATATATTTTGCGAAATCTGACAATATATGTGCGCGGAAATCGCATGTAGGACAAAGTGATACGCAGCGTGAACTTGGCAAATCAGTTTATCCGGAGCCATTTTTTTACATTAATGAGCGGAAGTATTTATTTAACTTATCAAGAACTCTAGAACTATATTAAAAAGGAAGGCAGAACTCTCAATAATTTGTGATTTTCCGCAAAACGATATGTCAACTTCACACACGCCAAATTTCGTGCACTATAATACTAATAATAACTAATAATAGTCCGGTACCGGTAATTTCGTTTACGTGTCATACGCACAAGGCACTGCAGCGGGCGACCTGTGCATGCAACTCATTTACAATCATCAATTGTTGAACTATCCTTCCGTCTTGCTCTCCTTTTCTCTCTCCGTTTCTCCGTCCTCTCAAGTATCAAGAGGACCGAGAAGAAAACGGACCAAGTGTCCCGATGCGGTTTCGAATCTCCAAGATCGAAGAAGCGAAGGAAGAAGAGCACGAAAGGAGGGACGAACGGTGGGGGGGTGGGTGGGAGGGCAGGGACCCGGGAGGTTGACGAGAGAGAACGTAACGGGGAATGCACGCGGTCGCTCGCCTGGAATTAAGGCTCAGCAGGAATGAAGGATGGAGGACGGAGAATGAGAGGATAGGAATGGTCCAAGCGGTTAGAGCGCGGGGAAAGAGGGGCACCGGTAGAGAATGCCAGAAGACGAGACGACCGTTCTCCGCTGATGGATGGAACCGTGCATCCCCAATGGCGTCGATGCCACGAGGCTTCTTCTTCCCGTGGGCCGTTAACGCAGCGATGTCCCCGCGTCGATGCGCCGGGTCGCTGCAGACGGACGGGACGTGCCGAAACCACCGGCGCCGTCGCCAATGACGCGCCGGGAGGAACGTCCAGTTTTTCACCGATGAGACAAGTGTCGGCCGACACCGTTGCCCCCTCGCGAAAACCACATTCACGAGTGCTACCTGCGCCACGAGGTATCCCGTGACTGCCGACGCGCTTCCAGGTTCTCGGAGAGGTGACCCTCCCGATGATGCGCGTCTCTCCGCGTCGTTTCAGCTCTGCGCCGCAGGAGTCCCCGTTCTGGTAACACACCGTTGGGAATAACACGGGCCCGCACGGAAATGCAGTGGTTAATCCGAAATCACGAAAGTAAAAAGTAAAGGGTGGCCCTTCTCTGCCACCCTCTTCCCTCACCTCCACCCACCATTTAAGCGTCCGACGTCCTCATCAGCGAGGGGGCGAGCGTTAAAACTCGGCATTATGATTACCTTAGGATTGTCGGTTATTAGTTGCAAAAGCATACGGCGGGCGTTACGACAGTGACTTCCAGGAAACGTCCACCGACCGAAAGTCTCGCTGCACGACCCGGTCCGAGCATTGCGCCTTCGTTTGAGCCGAACAGACTTTATTGTTTTACGGCTCAATTGTAGATTACTTTTACGAGGCGACTATGGCCTAATCGTACGTTTCTAATGAATCTAACAAAAAAGCCTCACAAATTCCCCGCCGCGTTTTTTTTCCCTCCCATACGCACACTCCTCCTCCACCCTTTTATCACCATTAACTTCCTCCTCGATCCTTTCTCGCTACAAATTAAATCTCTCCTCCGTAAAGAGTTTTCTTTTCCTTTTCCTCTCTCTCTCTCTCTCTCTCTCTCTCTCTCTCTCTCTCTCTCTCTCGTCCTAAATCGCAGCTTAAATTACTTATTTCCGTCGCCTTTATCGTGTCCTCGGCATTCGTATATCAGATCTTGTATACCACTCGTGCTCCGTCTACACCCACACACACTCGCGTGTTCACGACGGTGTCAGCCCCGGCTGCTAGCTACCAAGAGCAATCCTCACGATTGCCCTTCTCCTGAAGGGGCGACGCGCGCTCCGCAGTTGCATGCGCATCTGTCCCCGAAAGACGAACGAAAGGAGCCGGGACGACGACGCGGCGATGCTATCGGCGAAGGAGTTGAGAAAAGATTTCGTAGTTTCACCACGTTTTCGGTTTTCGTGCGGTCGAAAGCAAAAGGAAAGGGGATCCTTATGCGGCCGGTCCTCCCTCCGTCCGTCCTACTCCTCCTCCTCCTCCTCCTCCTCCTCCTCCTCCTCCTCCTCGTCCTCTCTTCTCCTCTGGTCTCGTCAGGAGACCGTCAGGACGTGCACCGGAAACCCTACATGGGCCACGGGTTTTATCTCGAATGCATCTGACACCCGCGCCTCGTTCTCCACTTGCACGGGGCACATCCACCGAAATGTGCGCGCATCTCGCGCCGTGCACACGTACGCCTCGTATCTGCTTCATGGCGGACGGGGTCGAGGTCACGAGAACTGCTTCGGCCGGTTCTCTGGGAAGACAAAGGTGTGACTAGCTTGTCGGAAATCGAAACTCGTCGCTTTAAGCCCGTCGGAAACGTGCGCGCGTGTCTGTCTTCTTGTCGGACAAATCAATTACGCCCGCGCGCGCACGCGCGTGAAAAAATCTCTACATCGCGATTTAGAATATCGTCGTACGATTTGCTCAAACGAATCCGCTTGCTCGTCCAAATTGCGCCGGAACGAAACTCGACGGAGTGTGGAAACCGCGGTGGAAAAGTGCGCGTCGACGGAATAGCGTACTCCCTCGGGACGCGGAGACACGGAAAGAAATAGAGAGATCGCCCGGCCGTGGTCCGCTGCAGTGAACAGCCGGTTTTATCGGCAAGGGTGTCGGGAAGATAGACATCGCCAGGGAATACGGTAACTAAAGCGAGATCACCGCCACCGACCGAGATAAGATCTCCAGCAGCTCCGGCAATATAGATCGTTTACCGGGCGATCGAAGATCGCCTCCGATACCTTTTGCGCTGTCCCTCCGGTATCGTTGTGCGTAGATGCAATTAGATCCGTCCAGTCGGCACGAACAAAAGAATCGGGCGATTTTGGGCGAAACCGCCATAGGGAGCGGTGGAGGGACAATTTTCGAGTCCCCGCTTCTCTCTCTCTCTCTCTCTCTCTCTCTCTTTCTCTCGGTCGTCGCGCGAGTCCGCGTCGGCTCGGCGCTGCGATATACCTGCGCGACCCCGGACAGCCAGGAATCGTCAAAGTGAGCACACTCGGGATCACCAAGCGAGACACGAATGTCGCTATTTCGAGGAGCCGTCGGTCATTCGCGTTGTACAATCCCCCGCGTCTGCCGAACACGCTCTCGCGGAGGGGCTCGCGTTATTCGCGTCGGCAAGAAGCCGCTCCCATTAGATCGCCGCCCGAGAGTTTGCACGGGGAAACAGGAAACGCGGCGCGTAAAATATCACCAAGTTAGCCCTCCTGCGCGCGCGCGTTTAATAGCGGAGATCGACGCGCGGCGGCGCGGCGACGCTCAAAGGAGCGAATATTCGCGAGAGCGGGACGAGGTTGTCGAGGGAGCGCAGCACGAGGGAAGACGAGCAAGAAGAAGAAGAAGAAGAAGATGCAGGAGGAGAAGGAGGAGAAAGAAGCGAAACGAGGGGAAAGAGGAGAAAGTCGCATGATAGAGAGAGAGATGGCGGGGGGAGGGGGGGAAGAAAGGGAGATCTGGAGAGAAGACGGAAAGAGAGAAAGAGGTGGAACGAGAGGAAAAGGCGTAAGCCAGAAGGTCCTTAGCCGGCACGGAGATCGGCCTTAATTAACTCCAAGTCGACGAGGAGGAGAGCTCGTTTGCGAGCGCCGATTGCCGGCGGTTCACGAAGACGACGACGACGACGATGACGACGACGACGACGACGACGACGACGACGACGACGACGACGATGATGACGACTCGCTCAACGACGGAGACGAAGGGACCGAGCCGCGTAGCTCTGGGTGGCCCTTGGGTGGCCGGAGATTCCAGTTTCTCGATAATTGGTCGAGCTGTTTCGACACCCGACCACACCAAGCCGCGAGTATGAGGAATAAATCGGTAAAAGGTGCGCTTCGCTTATGGCCTCGGGTAGGGCAGGAAACGCGGCAGAGGCGAACGGCGGGGGCAGATGCGCTCGTATGATACCGAGGCGACGACACTCGAAACGACGCCTACCTACGACCGTTATAGCGCCAGCCTGTCGAAAGGATTGAGACAATTAATTTAGGACGAACGCCGCGACGGAGATGCGACCCGACTGGACGAGCGGAGTTATCGCGAAATAGGCTCGGCCGATCTAACGGACGGCAGGCTGGAAGTCAACGTCGAGCCTCGGTTTAGTCGCGCGTCGCGCGTTCTTGGCGAGCCAATATGTCGCGTAACTCATGCTCTCGGATTAATTAGTTGTCGTTATTCGTAGAACGGGGGCCTCTCCGACGACGACGAACGAAGTAAAGCGACCTGTCGGAGTGCCATTCTATTGGCATCTAACGCATTGGTTAAAAACTGATAAATCTCCCTTCAGCCGTCTCGATAAAATCCCGCGATAATCAAGACTCGAGGATCGCGTCTCTCTCTCTCTCTCTCTCTCTCTCTCTCTCTCTCTCTCTCTCTCTCTCTCTCTCTCTCTCTCTCTCTCTCTCTCTCGCGGACTTGACGACGTCATCGCATTCGTCACGAGGATCGAGTTCTCTGATCGATCGAGCCTGCTTGTCGACAAAGTCGCTCGATCGAAGGGCGCGTCTAACCGCTTTTAGGGTGAATCGCTCGAGGGTGGCTTTCGTCGCTGCACAGCGCGCAGCGCTGACTCATCTCCGTCGGGCACTCGGGGCTCTGTATCGGTATCACCCCATGCGTTATCGCGTCTCAGCCACCCCACGCTTGCCCTCTCCTCCCGCAACATCCCCCGCTCGCCCTTCCAACTCCCGCCGTCCCGTGTGTCCGTAGCATTCAGCAGAAGCACGCGAAACTTTGCCCGCTCCTTTTCTCCTCGCCCCTTCGAGCCCGTCGAGGGCGAAGTAATGCGCATCGCACACCCCACGATTCAATGGGGTGGCCATGGGGCTACGTTTATTCGTTTGTGAAATTAGTACTGGTTTTGTCATGTTTAGGTGACCGCCGCCGAGGGTCGTGTGTTCGTCCGCATCTCGCGGACGATCTCGCGGTGCGAGAGAGAGAGAGAGAGAGAGAGAGAGAGGGGGAGGGAGAGAGAGAGGAGAGAGAGAGGTGATTTCTCGCGCGCACGAGGAGACGTGAATCGAAACTTCCCCTGCGACAAAAAATTGCACTCGAAACCACCGTAGCTCTTTTCATACTTCAATTTATTTTCAACAAACGACAAAGGCATCAAATTGTATCCCATCAGGAGATCATTAGATCGAAGCTTCCAATAATTAACTTTTATTTCCAACTGCAAAAATTAACGTCGACTGCGCTCGCTGACTACTGTATTTCAACAATCTCTCGAAATTGCGTTGATAAAACGAGCATCGATGCGGCATTCCTGACAAAAGCAAAAAAACGCTCCGTATAGGCGGTGATTTCCCTTTTTATTTTTTTTTTGTATTTTTTTCTTCTTTTTTGACCGAAGTCTTCGCAAATTTCACGGACCGTTGTCGTTCCCGTCAAGATCGGCGATCGTGCTGATGACGTGAGTCAATTGTCACGCGAGCCGTGGCTTAATCCAATCGACCGGCGACGCCCTTAATGCCGGATTTCGCCGGGCTCGGCGCTCCGACCTCACCTCGCCCCGCCGACCGCGTCGTTCTCGCTTTCGCTTCTGGATGCCGTCGAGCGTGCCGTCAAAAAAGTGCGAAAGCTTAATTGGAGGAATTGGATCTTTCACTCGGCTGCTCGCAATCAGATGATCCCCGCAGTTTAGATCGTCGGATCGGCCATGCGGGACGCGGTCCGACGTAACCGACGCCGACCAAGTGTTCTCTACCAACTATAACGGGCTTCCCAGCTTCTGGATTATACGCTGAAGAACTATGGACAACTGTATACGACTCGGTCGGTCACCCCGCCTCTCCCTTAAAGCGGCTCTCACATCACTCCTCGGCTGTGATCGCTGATGGACGGCGCGTTGCATTCCACCCGCGGACAGCAAACGCGAAACGCTGTCTTATCGATGCAGATTGTTGTCGAGAGATTGTTGAAACGCAGTAGTCAAACATCACACTCGACTTGCTTAATCTTTGCAGTTGGAAATAAGAGTCGGTCGTTAGAAGCTTTGATCTAAATATTCCGACACGCAGACCCTGCTGCGAAGTCGAAGCAGCGACAGCGATGATAACGCCGACCCTCACTCGCCGCGCAAACTTGACGCGCGGACGTCTTCGTGACTTCGTCCGCGACTGCACGAGGGAACGGAAAAGTTTAGAAAATAGTCTGTTGCAGCGCAGACTCTCTTCACACACATTGTTTCGCGCTGACCGTCCATGTGTTATCAGCGACGCTGCTAACGCGATCACGGTATTGCATGTTGCCGGCAGAAATCCCAGTTAGACCCGCGCATCCTCTCTTCCCGAAACCCCACGTGACGTTTTTGCCCGCCGTGTATATTTCGCCGTGTACTCGGACCAGCCCAACCAGGGATCTGTATAGGAGCTAACGATTACACGCGCGTTTTTGCTTCCGCTCGGACAACTGTTTGCGGACAATGTTTCGCTCGACCGTGCGCGCGTTATCTTCCCTCGCGGAAAATCGTCCTCCGTCCGCGAAGACGCAATTCTTGTCTCTTTCCTCACTTTCCTCTCAGTCATTGTTGCGTCGACCTTTCCTCTGTGTCGATCGTTCTCTGCGGAAATCCCGTCTCGACTCGCGTCAGCACTCGCATCGCTTGTACAGTCATTACGCTTAAACTATTAGTCGTGCGAAAAGTATCACGCCGCTCGAAGCGATACCGTGATATTTACACGGCTCGTGTTACACCGTTGCAGATCGCGTAAAGCAGGTTTGAAAAGATACCGATCTCGGTATCGCATCGTCGTCGTCGATAGTCGCGCGACGAGATTCGAGCCAGCGCGATTCGTTTTAATTGCGGATCGATTTCGCACGTTGCGCGCGCGCCCGATCGCCGATATCTAAATTCATTATCTCTCGTTATCTCGGCTCGCGTTCTCGCCGACGTCGGTGACGTCGCTTTCGTAAATATTGCTTCTTACTGCTGCTCACGTTGTGCGCCAGCATGCGAGACGCGCTCTTTTTTCTCCGGCTGCACCGCCGGTTACACAATTAAATATGCGCTGAACCGCCGCGCCGCTAACGAACGGAACCGCGATCTTGCGACGCGACGCACAAAGTATAACAGAATCGTTAATTTATGGCGAAATCGGATTACGCGTGAAAGTGCTGCGCGCCGGTATTTTCCACTTTCGAGGGGGAGGAACAACGGACGGAACAAGAGCACGCACACAGGCGCGCAGGCCGATATTTCCAGCGCGAAACCACTCGTGACACCCAAAACCGTGCGGAGCGCGACTCCGCTCGTTCGTTTCCGTTCGCGTCGATGCGTTCATTTGGGGAAGAGAATGCTTAATTTTACTAAAACTATACAGTCATCCCCGGCGCTAACTATCTTGTTATTGCTCTAACGAAAAAGCAGCGGTAGCGATATCTTGTTATTCTCGAAGCACACAGCCACGCAAAATGTGCATGTAACGTTGTAATAACTTTATAATAACGTTATAATTATTCGACGATGCTTCTCCTCACCGTGCGATTACAGCCGCAGCTATCGAACCTATTTTTCTCGGTGTTTGTGTCTCCTTCGGCCGGAAATCTATAGAGAGTCGCCTCGCCGCGACTAGAACGCGACTAGATCGAGCGATCGATCTAGAACCGGACTTCGTTACCGGATTATGCAAGGCCTCAATGAGCGTGATAAACGAATCGGTCGAGTATCACGAGGTACAAACCGACGACATTAGTCTGTCGAGTTAGATGGAAGATTCTCGAAACGATACGCGCGCCGAGCCGAGTCCGTGCGTTTCGTAGCTCGCGAGCAGAAATTTCCCGCGCTCCTGACGTTTACCTGAAACCTGAGATCCTGTTGAGAGATAGGATCAGCCTAAAGGCGGCGCTGATATCGGGACGTTAGGGTAGAGAAGAGGCGCGGAGCAGCTGTGTCAGTCTCACCTGTTGTCTCTGGCCCTAATTACAACGTGGTACCTGGATATATATATATATATATGTTTTTTTTTCTTTTATATGTACACATACATATACGGACACTCATGGTTACGGAGTGTGTGCGGAGTGTATCGATGATGAGGAAGATTTATCAGCTTTAGTCCTCGTTTAGTCCTCGCGTCGCGGGACCACACAAGAAATTAGTGAGCCCCGAGGAAACGCTCGCTTCTTTCAAATCGTTAACAGCTTTCGACTCTCATTGCACTCCGTGCGTGCTGTCTTGCCGCGAGACCCAATGTAGTGTTACGGTCTTCTCTCAAGGCTGACGCTTCAACCCATCAGGCGACACGGGCGACACACGTCATTTGCACGACACGTGAAAGATAAATAATCGCGATTACAGCGATTCACTCGCGGCGGTACTTTCTTCTTACCTGTAAAGTCCGTAATTCACGACAATCCACCGCAAAGCTGCAGCCCGTGCTCTGCCGCATCGTGTATTTGGACTATTTACGATCCACGCGCCTCGAATTATGACACTTTTTTGCCTTTTCAGTTTCAATTAGAATTTTGCAAGGTGCAGCGTGTCGTACTAACGATCACCTTACGGGCAGCGGGTACTTGCGTGATTATCTGTGCATTAAAATACAGTAGCGCCGGCGTAATTCATTGCTTATCGTTTCTTTTTTCCTTCCACGTGGGACGTTAAAGGCAGCGCTTTATTATGTATACGCCGTGTCGATAGAAACAAGGAGAGAATGAAATGCCCAACGAGAGAGCGAACGAGCGAGGTGACGTGTCGGAGAGCCTTGTGTAGGAAGGCAACATTGTAGATCACCCATCGATTGGCATCTCTTTCGTACCGAGAAAACAGCGCGTGCGGTATCGGCATCTCTTATCCGCGCAGCCGATCTTTACATATAGCTCGCTCGGCGCTTAAGCGCGTATCATCAAAGTGCAGCGATTCTAATTATATTCCTAAAACTCTTCATCGCCGCTTGCACTTATCGGCGGTAACGCATTGGTAATGACATACTTTGCGGCACGTGCGCTAATAATAAATGTGGCTATTCGCAGATAATGCATTCGTGCATCGATTCGCCTAACGGCTCGAATTCTTATCGTCTCTCGGGTAGAGGTAAAACGTAGAGCACCACACGTGCACGCGCACGTAGATTTCATGAGAAAGAAACGTTTTTATACGTTATCCTCTCGTTAGCATCGGTAGTTGAAATTAAAACAAGTGGCGGGATATAAAGGAGAGAGAGAGAGAGAGAGAGAGAGAGGGGGAGAGAGAGAGAGAGAGAGAGAGAGAGAGAAAGAGACGGTTCCCCTTGAGGGATTATGTCAGCTGAACGACTTCGATAAATAACACATCGACGTAATCGCATTCTCTCGCGTATATGTCACGGATATATTATTTTGTTATGCATACAGGATCGCGATCGATAAGAGGCAGGCGCGCGCGCGACGCATCGATATCCAGGTGTCCGTCGCTTGTCCTTTTCGTTCAATTTATTCGCGATCCATCATGCCGTCGCACGAACGCGCATAATTACGACGGAGCCCGGACTTGACCGCCTCGAGTTCATAACTCACCGCTTATCGTTTTTTCTCGCTTAGACGCGACGAAGCTAACGAGTGATTTCTCATTACACGCATGCGGCGATAAGGGTAGAAGAGAGAGAGAGAGAGAGAGAGAGAGAGAGAGAGAGAGGGAGGGAGGGGGGAGAAAGAAGGAAAAGACAAGGAGGGAGCGCGCGCGAGAGAGAGAGAGAGAGAGAGAGAGAGAGCGAGAGAGAGAGAGAACACGTCTGCCTCGAGTTGTCGAGTAAGTAACGTTCGAGGTGTCTGTTAGCTGTCCGATAAGGCAGATGGCCGTGCCGCAACTATCGTGACGGCTCTTCGAAGTCGCCGAGCCGCCGCGCGTTTTCAAGGCTCTCTCGCCCGCATATCCTTCGGCAAAAATAAAGGATACGAGCTAATCGCTCGCGAAACCGATGTCACGCGCGCGCACGTACTGCCTGAATAAATACGCAGCCGCGTGTACGTGAGCGCGCGTACTCACGTATGTATTCGTGAGCGTGGAGCACCGCGAGATATTAATCGCGTATGTCGGTGCTTTGCATAATTTTGTAATGCATCCCGTCAGCGGTCGATAACATCTTTCGCACGATGGCCGTGGCGGGCTCGCCGCGGGAAAACGCACGTGGGTGTCTCGCGTGTGTGGAATCATTTCCCCGTGCGGGAGAAGCTACGAGAGCTGAAGCAGCTTGTTGTCGTACGTTTGCGGGAACGACCGAGACCAGTCCGGACGCGTGCTAATCCGCCCAGATCAAGCGCGAAGTCCCATCGGCGCGGGCGAGAGAGAGAGAGAGCGAGAGAGAGAGAGAGAGAGAGAGAGAGAGAGAGAGATGCTCCGGCTCCTCTCTCGAGCTGGGAAGGCGAGCCGCGAACGTATCCGCGCGAGATGCTTGAGAGCCTAGTCGCGCGATTATGCGCGAAACCGGGCGGGAAAAATCAACGAGGAGATGAAACTTCTTCTCTCACGAACGCGCGATTCTCTCGTAACGTGAGAATGTGTGATGAGCGTGTTGCCTTGGAGTGATTCGGTCTAAAATGTTTCGGCTAAACAGAGACGAAAGGCTCAGAATTGCGGATCAGAATTGCATCGATTAAAAATCATACGTTGCAACGCATGGACCTTTATTTTTTGTATAAATGAAACCTCCATCGATTCTCCAGGCTGTTGGAGCGATTTTCCAATCGAAAATAGAGTCAAAATACCGATTCGGACTGCGAGCTGCCGATTGACGATTTCTTTCCCTAACGACGGCAGATGACCTCACCCGTCCGCCGATTGCCAGACCGCTGAAAAACTAGCGCCGCCTTTCGCGGTTCGCGTCCTCTCTCAATCGGCTCCTTAATTGCTCGCCTTCTAAAGATCAATTCACTTCATGCACGTCGCCGATAATAAAGTGCTCGCCGGAATAATAATCGACCGCACAAAGGACCCCATTATTCAGACGGGAGAGGCGGGGAGAATGAGAGAGATGCATCGTGCCGTCGATAATCGATGCTGCCATATTCAGCAAACAAGTTGTCCCGCGATCGCGCGATGTCCGGACAAAAATCGGCGACCGGCGAATTTATCGCGTGGACACGTCGTTTGCCGTCGCCCCTCTCATCAGCGTGGGCCCGTTGATTGCCACCTCGACGGAATGGTCCGCCATGGGCTGGTCTTATTAGGCCCACGCGACTTCACTCTCGCTCGATGTTACGCGCGCTCATGCGTGTCGCTGGGATTTCCGTCGCCAAAGTTTCCCGTTACGTGTGACTCCCGATGATTGAGAATGTAGACAGCCGGAAAGGCTGTCCCTTCCTTAATCTTGCGAATGTCGCGCGTATGTAAAAAGAAATATATTATTTCCCCCCCCCCCCTCCGTCTCCGCTCCCCCTCGCCGTCCCTATCTATCTATCTACCTCTCAGCGTTGAAAAGTATATACCGTTTCGCAATCTTGTAAAAATTCTTGTCCGATTCTCTCCGTGAGATTTTCTTCCCCCGACAGACCGCGAGATATCGAGGCGCCCGATGGTCGTCGAATTACTGGCGCTTGACGAGAGTTCAGCACTTTCGCGAATTAAGACGTGAATAACGCGCGACACCGTAAAAGGCTATACGTTTCCCGCACGCCTGTGTACACTGTCTCCGTACGTAACAAACTATCACTGCCGTCGCGACAATGTGGCATCTCGCGTGGCTGACTGAAACATACCATCCTACTGAGCGGTTGAGCGAATAACGCGAGCAAAGCATTCCCAACGTCGCCTTCTATTTGCCCGATAATTTAACGCAACGTCGACTCTCTCGTCCGCGGCTCGAGAACCGCGAAACATTCGCGTCCCATTTTACATTTTCGATTAGCCGAAACGCGACGCACCCTGTCCGCTCTCTTATTAACGCGTCTCTATATTCCGGCTAGCGCGCGCGCTTCTCTCCCTCTCTTCCTCTCTCTCTCTCTCTCTCTCGTTCGCTTAGTTCTCTCCTCGCTTCCTCCTCCTCCTCCTCCTCCTCCTCCTCCTCCTCCTCCTCCTCCTCCTCCTCCTATGCTCCGTGGCTTTCTCTGTTTCGCCGACTCGCTCTCACCGCCTCGCGTCGCCGACCAGAGCAATAAATTTTCGCGCGCCGACACCGAGCAATATTTCCTTGCCGTTTGTACGCGCCAGTTCCTCTTTTTGTTGAGGGGGCTCCGTACACGCGGATAAACGTTCCGCGTATTACGGTTAAACGCCGAGAAAAAAAGGCGCACTCGGTACCATTTCAATTTGCGAAATGGTGCTGCGTTCGCCGCCGCCGCCGCCACCGCCTCGAGTTTAGGGTCTTCGCGCACACACAACCTACATAAGGACATGAGCACGCCGTGTGGCGTGTCGACGAATGACCAAGGGCTAATATAAGCAACCGCGTATTGCAATTTGGAGCTTACGTTGGAAAATCTCTCTGGCCGCCCCGGTGATTCATTGTCGGACGCTCCGCTATTTTCGCCATGCCTCGGCTATCTTTTTCCGTATCGCGTGTTTTATACGAGCGTGTTCATCTTGCTATTTTGCAAAAATAACGAGTGGATAAAGAAAAGTTGGAATTTTCGAGAGAGAGAGAGATGAGAGAGTTGGAGTGATGAAGTAAAAAAATATCGCGCGACAACTGGAACGGCGGCGCGTCGGGTACCCGAAGAGCTTCATTATTCGCACAAAACCCGCGCGCGACGACTTCGCTCCGCCATGCAGGTACCAACCGGCTGTAAAATTTAATCACCGCATCAAATTATAATCAGCTCTTCCCCTTCCCTCCCCCCCCTCTCTCTCTCTCTCTCTCTCCGTTCCGTTATACCTGAAAAATTCGCAACGAAAGTGCAGCCCGGCGAAAAATGCGACGCAGCGTGGAAAAAGCCACGCATGACCAGAGAATCGTACGACGTGCAAATTCGTCGCGTCGCGTTAACTAGATTACAAGCAAGTTATCGTTGGGCAAAGAAATGCAGACGCTTATATTATATCGCGATGATATATCGCGAGCGTCGAATCTGCGAAAATACCTCAGCCCGGGGCGCGTCCAAGGGTGCACGTCGCGCGGTTATAGCTCGGTTATAGCTCGTGGCGCAAAAACGACTTCTCGCCGAGTGTGGATACCTGTTTCCTGTCTTCCGCTCGGAGAAAGTCCCGGTGAATTTTTTGGCGCTTAGCTCCCCCGACGGGGAGAGGAATAAAAGGACACGCACAGGGCGGGAGAGGAACGAGCCCGAGGAGGAGGAGGAGGAGGAGGAGGAGGAATCGGCCGCGACGCGGCGCGGCGCCTTGCGCAGAGCGCCGTAAATCCTGTTACACCGTGCCGACGAGGCGAGGAGAGCGCGCAGGTGTTGCCGAGGTATCCTCGTTATTTATTGATTTACTTAATTCGGCCAAAGAGGACCGTGGGCCCCTCGGCGTTTGAAGAGAGCCGGCTCATTTCGTGATTAAAAGACGTTACGGACGCCTCGGCGCAGCATGTGTGTGGCGGCGGGATTCTACCCCCCCCTCCATATTTTCGTGCTTAACGGCTCTCGCCTTTCTCGGTTTATTGCTATTAGACGATGAAAAGAAGGAAGAAGAAGAAGAGCGGACGCGAGGGGAGGCAAAGCCCTGGGACTGGGCCTGGCGGGCGAGAGGGGTGAGCAGTCGGCGAGCAGACTCGTTCGCGCGGGCCGAGCGAAGGAATCAACGCGAGAAGCGTCGTCGAGATCTGCGGCAGGAAATCGAGGAAAAAATACTCGGCTCGAGCCGAGGCCGAGGCCGAGGCCGAGGCCGTAACTCTGCCCGAATACCGCTCGGCCGTTCTGCGTGGAAATGTGCGTTTTTCGGAATTAGTGCGCGAAAAGCCGGTGAATCCGCTGTGCCGTACAGCCGCGCGTTTATCGACAAGTTTTGTAAACGATGGCCGAGAGAAATGATAAAAACCAAATTTTTCTGGAATAATCGCGATTTTTCATGAAACAACCCCGACACAGAGCGAGAGATGACTCGAGG
Source organism: Harpegnathos saltator (assembly GCF_003227715.2). Classification (NCBI taxonomy): domain Eukaryota; kingdom Metazoa; phylum Arthropoda; class Insecta; order Hymenoptera; family Formicidae; genus Harpegnathos; species Harpegnathos saltator. The sequence goes on from NW_020230273.1 coordinate 619,340, forward strand.
CCTCCGTCGCACTTGCGGAAAACATCTATATCGCAACGTGTCGTTACCATCGAGCGGCCGAACGTGCCGCGCGATGCGCAGCCACGGTATTAAAGTATATCGAGAGCAGCACGACGCAAAAGAGCGGCGTCTGCCGGCTTGTCCGACGGCCGGTATGAGAGCGAGAGAAAGAGAGTGAGAAGGGGGGGGTGGGAGGCGGGAGGGAGAGCGATCCGATGAAATTAATTAAGTCAATTTTTTCTGCTGCCGTAATCACGATTTACAGTCCCTAATTTCAATTACGTCCCAATTAAGTCGGCCGCGCGGCTCGTCCGAGCGCGCCGATATGACGTCGTGGCTCGCGGCCGCCGCGGTCGTATTTATTCCCGATCGCGGCTTACGTTCACCTCGTTCGCGGAAAGTCGACGAGGAATTAACGCGCGGCGAACAGTCTCTCCGGGTATATTCCCCGCTCCCGCGCGACCCTGCCCGCTTCTATGGATCATATCGGCGCGCGTGATTGCGAGCCTCGCTGGTCTACGTCGTAAAAGGGGCCATCGGCGAGACCAGTAAACGCCCGGATTGGCGTCGCCGTTTTAATGCCAAGAGAGGAGATACTTTTCATATTCCGCTGCACGGTGCGCAGTCGGCCGAGCTGGTTGTAATTACCGGGATCGGAGCTGCCCGCTGACCGGTGCGCGCCGATTACGATCGGCTCGCTGGAATCCTCCGTTCTCCAAGAGAGATCCCATATTCTCGCTTTTCTCCATGAGTTGTATATGGGCGGAGCGAGAGAGAGAGAGAGAGAGAGAGAGAGAGAGAGAGAGAGAGAGAAAGAGAGATAGACAAATCTCTCTGGGAATGATCTAGGTCGTTCTTAGGATAATTTCGTACATGCCTCGTGAAAAATTACCAGCCGTAAAATCGACGTTCACCACGCTCGCGATTCTCGCGAAATGTATTCACGAAGATCTCGAAGCGAATTCGAAAAAGGTCGAAGAACCTGAGCGCGTGTGTCAATCAGGCGGGACAAGACGAATTTCAATTCCACCTTGAGACTGCGCAGGCATCTCGTAGCTGTTAAACAGCCACGGAAAATTGAAACGCACAGAAACCCGCGCGTGTAACTCCTTTAATCGCGATATCGACGTTCGCGGAATTCCCACATATTCCACTACATTCCCGCGTCAACCTCCCCTTGGTCCTTCCTCCCTCTCTCCCCAACAATGACGTTGCGTACGAGGCCTTGGGATATGCGACGAGAGAGAGAGAGAGAGAGAGAGAGAGAGAGAGAGAGAGATGAGATTGAATATGGAAAGTGACGAGAGAAGCGTCCGGATGCACAATGGCGGAGAAAGCGGGACCGACGTCGCGCGCGACGACGAAACACGACGAAATAAAAAATACCATCCGTCTCGTGGCGGATGGCTGGCGAGAGAGAGAGAGAGAGAGAGAGAGAGAGAACGAGGAGGGAGGGAAGGGCGAGAAAAGGAGGAACAGCAAGATCCCGAGGGGCCCCACGAGAGAGAGGCCCGGCGGGTCCGTCGCCGCAGGGGGTCTCACACGCACGCGGCAACACACTCGACCGAAAAACCAACATCGGCGCCGACAAATAACTACCCATATTATCCGATCTTGTAGGCTACCATCTCACCACGAGTCCTTTGTGAGAGGCTTCAGCGTCGTTATGTATGATGCTGCATTATAGAAGCGTCTCGGGACCCTCGCTCGGGCCCCGCCGGATCCGCCACGGTGAAATACCATGCCGGTCGACACGTTCGACGAGTCCGGGCTTTTCCCTCTCCGCCTCACTCGCTGTTTCTCCCGCCCTCCCCCCGCCCCTCCCCTTTTATTTCTTTTTTATTTCTCCCCGTTGACGTTCCCCGCGCGCGCACGTCTCTCCTGCTCCCCAACGCGTGCACATCGCCGGCTAACTGCGGATCCTACTGCTAATTAGTGGCACGGCCGGTGTATTTTCGGCGAATCCGCGGGGTTTCGGCCGCGGTTGATCGGAATTGATTTCGCCCTGGGAACGGCCGGGAAGAAGAAGTCGTTGGCTTCGGAGCGTGCTGATTAATATCAGCCTGGCCGTGTACGCGGACTCGTCGATGCAGAGCCTGAGATTACAACAAGTTCGCGTAAAGTGTATCGCGTGTGGTCTTTGGCCGCCGCCGCCGCCGCCGCTAAAAGTTTTGACAAATTGCACCGTGTCATTTCGTCCGTTCGCGATGAATTTATGCAGAAATGAGCGCCGCCGACAGACGCACACCTCGCTGGCTCGCGTTAATGGCTCTGCCGTTCTTCCAAGTTATCCTTCCCCCTTTTTCTTTACGATTCTCATGTGCGGACGGTCGTGGAGTATCTCTGCACTGAGAGAAAAGTATATGATATTTGGAATTATAATGATATAGTAACTAAATTATAGTCCGAAATATCATACTTATAGTAAATATTACCATAATATCGGTAGTAATTACGATACGGGCGTAGTATAACCGACCATATAATATTTTGACTAAGAATTATAGTAGGTTAAACTAAAATTATTGTATGGATACAAATATAAAATGGTAGGTAAAAGTATAACCCTTTTATATGGTCAGTATTACCAGAATACTTGCTAAATGATGACAGATGTAACTATATGAATATTAAATCTCACTATATTTGTGAATGACAAATTACCATATATGTGGTAAAAGTAACTAAACAATTATTTAAGACAGTCATTGACTATATATTTGTGTTTATTCTACTATATTTTGCAGGTTCCACCAACTATAAAAATATGGTATTGACGTCAAAATCAACTATAAAATATAGTGAGATTATAGTTAATTCAACTATATTTTTCTATCAGTGTGAAGACTCCTCGAAAGAGCTCGCGCGCGCGCTCGTGTATGCTCGATGCCCTCTTTCTCTCGAGACCGACACAGGCTCGAAGCTTTCTCGTGCTCGCAGCGTCCGCGCTCCCCGCTGTAAATCAGGGCAAATTGATCGCAAATCAGTGACACGGCCCTCCCACACGATTTGACGGGCGAGACGAAAAACGGACGCTGTTCTGTTCTCGAGTCAGCGCGCGTCGCGCGTAGACGAGGCGACCTCGTAGGAATCTGAAATTCACGACAGCTCTGGGGCGGGGAAATTGTTATTAAATCAAGTGGAGAAAATTTAGCAAAGAC
>NW_020230273.1:627500-665000 GCF_003227715.2 Harpegnathos saltator
ATATCATAATTATTAATAGCCTCCGCTAAGAGTTCCTTATTACGTTACGTATAGATCAGATCGCTCTCGGTTCGTCTCTCTCCCGTCTCCCTCCCCCTGTCTGACGCGGCACAACGAAAAGACGAACGGCTTTCGTGATCGCGTCGATTACTCACGGGCTCATTAACGGCGTTCTGATGAAATCGGGAAGCGGAGCCTTATAAAAATCAGACGATGTTCGATAGCGTCCGCCGCCTTTTTGCTCCGACCAGACGGTCGTTAGCCCTTTCCTACCTGTCCGCCGCGTATACAAAATGATGCACCGTGTATCGCGCGTCGTATATCGCCGCGACTGACACCTTTACGAACACCGCGTCTCCGCGTCTCGATGATTTCAACGGAGTGAATTTAACAAGAAAGGAGAACAAAAGAAAGGAAGAAAGAGGAAAGGAAGAAACTGGCACACACAAACGCGGAAATGTTCTCCGGAGGTACGCGGCGTAACAATTGCGTTGCGCAGGATCAGGATCAGCGCGGGGGCGATAATTGAGACGTCCCGGCGTCGAGCGTCATAAATCCTCGCTCGCTTTATCACACGTGACTTTTACTATTGCGACAAACATGCATTATGACCGTATAAAACGCAATATCCCACGTCACGTGAATCAATTCATTATTATAATACAGTCATTCGCATTCCTGTACGCGCTCGCCGCCGAGTGACTTCTCTCTCCCTCCCCCCTCGCGGTTTAGCATACTGCGACACGAAAGTCTCGCCGGCGCGGCGGTCGCCGTGGAAATAAAGTCACCGCCGCGATCGTCCTCTCCGCCCGCCCTCCTAATCTAGCCTTATTTATATTAATTTACTCATCGTTCCGTGAAAGCGCTTACGTGACATGAAAGTCGCCGCAGAAGGCAAACATTCCGAATTGCCGTGATAATCGGGGAATCACGAATGCTTCTCGTCGTGTCGTCCGACTGACAACCGGTGTTGGAGTAGACTCTCTTTCTCTCTCTCTCTCTCTCTCTCTCTCTCTCTCTCTCTCTCTGCCGGCAGAGAGGACGGGAACTTCTCGCCAAACTCTCGTTTAACAGTACGATGGAACGTGGCACGTCCGTGGGAAACGAATCGAGCGTGCGACACGCGCTGCGAGAAACAGCAACGTAACGCAGCGACGTCGGTGATCAAAGTCTCTCGGCGCGAACGCGTCGCTCCTGCCGTCAATTTCAAGGACGTTCGGGTATCCGGTTGATATCTGCGATATCTATGCGCGAAAGATCATTCGAGAGAATTAGCGCGACGTTGAAAGCTGGAAGGCAAGACGCGTCGTGGCTGAGGACGACAGAACGACGACGAAGTAAACTCCTCGGTCCGAAGAGTCGGCAATTTTGTTTCCTTCGGCCAAGATGCGTTCGGTTCGTCCACTGTCGCGTTCATTCAGCCCACCTTTACTTCTTCCGATGTGAATATCCGGACGTCGGGCTTCTCGCGAGCCTGTGCGCAGCCAGCTGCTCGGGTAAAATCCCGGGCATGGAAATAACCGGATTATATCGACACAGCGCTGCTTCTAGTCACGTTCCGGGAAAGCGCGGAGTACGAAATTATTTTCCAAATGATAACGATACTGTTTTCGCACAGACACAGCGACAGCCGCGTAATCGCCGTATTCTCCGCCGTGGAACATTATGCTTAAGGGAACACGAGCTACCGCGGAATTATGCACGTTTTCAGTTGCACGAGAGCGCGCTGCGGTACGATGTGACGAAACTTACGCACAGTCGTCTAATTAGCTGTGTAATACCCCCAATTGTCTCGTTGTGAAGAATTGTTCGTTTACTTGCCTCGAACGAGGCCGTATTCATTAGCCCCCCTTTATCTACGTAATCATCGAAATTTGCGTCCGCGTCCGCAGAATGGAAACGCGAATTCATCGCCGGCATTCCCTATTAAAAGAAAAAGAAAAAAAAATAAGACGCGTGCTGCTAATTAGCCTGATGATCGCGCCGATCAACTCGCGCCGTTCCAAGAATGCGATATTCCTTTTTCCACCTTTTTAACGTAACGTAACGCACACGCGCCTTACTCAAGAGCGCGGTGCGCCTCGGAGCTTTGTGAATTTTTAATCGGCGCACCGCGCGCACGTTGGCCCGAGGACGAGCGCACAGAGAGCGAACGGAAACCCCGAAATGTCCGCCCTGCTCCCCCTCTCGCGCTTCCGTTGCTTTTATATCCCGCGCCCGGGGTGGAGCAGCACGTCGTCGTATCTTCACACTGGCGAAACCGTAATTATTACAATCGCCGGGCTGATCGGCCGGAAGATTAAAATTCCTGCGCCACCAATGCGCGCGCTTATCTCGCGGCGAGGCAGAAACGGTGCCTCTCTCATTAAAGAGGCGGCGAGAGGAGTCAAAAGTCTCCTCGTTGCGAGAGCCGCGTCGGCCGCGGCCGCGCTCGCAGCCGTGCGCGTCTCTCTCTCTCTCTCTCTCTCTCTCCCTCTCTCTCTCTCTCTCTCTCTCTCTCTGCGGCCGATATTTGTTTAATATCTAATAATCATCCGACCAGCGTGTCGCAACGATCATTCCTCTCGACCTATTTACCGACCGCCGGAATTAGTGTCAGAATTATTAACGGATGCGCGCATGCGACAGCGCGAGCGCGGAGAACGCAAATTACGCGCGTTACGCGCGAACGAAGACTGGCAGACGCTTTGCGAAGGAAAGAAATTGCACGGCCGCCAATAAGCGCGCCGGGAATATTCCAGCGACGCGACCGGTGGCATTAAAGAATCCGGATGATATTAAAGAATAATATATTATTCCTCCCGCGATGTAAGTTTATTTATTTATCGACAGTAAAGCGTGCCCCGATATCGCTCGGCGTATGTTGGGCGCGCCTCGCGAGTTCTGCCGTCTCTGCAGAAATTGGTACAGGTGGATCGGAAGAAATGAGAGTACACACAGTGCTTTCATATTTTTAAATTAATATATATATATATATATATATAATTCTTATAATCACGTGGATTTCTTTCGGAGGGACTTTGATGATGGGGTAAGGTAAGGAACGGAGGTAGGAGCGGGAGGAGGGAGGGGGGCTAGGGAGTGTACAATATACAATACAAGCCACGGAATATCACGATTCTCGTGTAAGAAGTTAGACTCATGTTTGACGCGGCCACGCCTGGGCCGCCCGTTTCTCTTTTCCTTTCGGTTTCTTTCTCTCGCTTTCCTTCTTTCCTTCCCTTCCTTCTTCCCGTTTTTATTGCTTTTTTCTGTTTTCTTGTCGACAATATGGTTCGCGTCGCTTCGAGCGCAGGAGAGTGCACCGAACGAAGCCAGGAAAATTATGCAAGGGTTGAGCAAATTCTCGAAGATCCGGAGGTTCGAGAGAGAACTGCGAGACGCGACTTTGAGACCGCGAAAGACCGGAGAATTCCCCATTTTCTTCTTCTTTCTCTTCTTCTTCTTCTCCTTCTCCTTCTTCTTCTTCTTCTTCTTCTTCTTCTTCTTCTTCTTCCCCTACGTTCCATTCTCTTCCGCGCGATCGCAGCTGCTTATAAAATTCCGCGACGGACGACGCGAATCCGTCACAACGCGCCCGAACACAAACGAGTCGTGCTAATCGAAGGAGCAGATGGACGAAGAAAAAATGTCTCATGCAGTCGGCACCTCGGAGGATGATTACACGCAGGCTTCAACGTTTAAATTAATACGCGTCTTACGGTGTGTGTATATGTGTGTGTATGTGTGACTCAATATTGTACACAATCTCTTCGTCCATATAGACTAACTTTCACTAAGAAGAACCATCACAGCACTAAATTGATAATACGTATGGTACAATCAGAGGGGGAGGGGAGGGGGGAAGAATAACATTTATCCATACAAATAACTTAAGTCGAGTTTAGAACGCGACAAGTCCTCTCCTCATCCACTTGCCCGCCTCAATCGTGTGTGTGTGTGTGTGTGTGTGTGTGTGTGTGTGTGTCTGTACATATCGATCAGTTTCTACTTCCGCACCGTCGGAGCGCGTCGCGCGCGGCTGGCTCGCCTCTCGTTCGTCATTCGCGCCGTACATTTAGCGCTAAATGCGGCGGCACTCGTTTTTCGCACACCCGCTGAATTCATTCTCTCTTTTTCTTTCCGATACAAACGATATTATTCGGGGCCTAAAAATCAGCTCGTACAGTTCGGCAATAGGCTGGAGCGGCGTAAGTATGTACAGTATGTTCGCCGGACATGCTCGATGAACGGAAGTCGTCGAAACCGATAGCCCTGTGGTGCAAATACAAGACGAACGAAGAAACGGTAACAGATGAACGCGAGCGCGTTATATTACAAATACAAACCGTGAGATTCGTGGAAAACGTTCACCTTTTGCGACTCGCAGGCGACCACGGCTCACTATCGACGCGGCTCTCTCTTTTTCCTCATTACGTACAGGTGTCAATTGGATAAAGGTAGTTCCTTGTAGTGTGTTTTCTCCCCCTCCACGCGCGTTATCTCTTCTTATCGAATTGCTATTCCGGACAGGCTCACATCAGTAGTGATCGCGGCGGACTCTCTGTCGCTCGATGTCGGCACGGCCCCGAGTCGATGATCCGAGAATCACTTCGTGTCTCGATCGAGAATCACTCGGCGTCGTCCCACCGAAAATTTCGCGCTAGGCCGATCTTTACCTGTCGCGTCGCGTCCCGTCGCGACCGCGGTATCCCGTTAAAGAAAGCCGAACCGATCAGTTTCATCGCGCGGTAGTTGCGCTCGCGACTCCGTCCGAGATTATTGCTTTCGGATTTTACAATGTTTCGCTGCCTCGTAATCGATTCGGATTTACAGATGTATTACAACGACGATGCTCGCTCGGCGGGTACAGCGGGTATCGTAAAACGGAGTGAAGCTGATCGGAATCGCATTCGAAGGTCCGATGATGTCTCTCGTTTTAGTTAATGTATTCGAAGACGGGAGAGACGTGGCCGCTAACGTGATCGATCGATGCGTATTCGTACGATCGTGTCGGCACTAATTGACTCGATGTCGGCGTCTCGGCAGGCAAATTTCCCCAAAGTGTCACGCAAATTGGAAATGCCCCTACTCGGTCGGCCGCTACTTCGGGGGAGAACGCGGACATTTTCATATTTGCACAAACGCGATGTGATAAAACTCGATTGTTTACGTGGAATGCGAAGCGAACGGCCGCCGCCGCCGCCGATCTCCCATCGCCGTTGACTTACCTTTCTTTTACCGCTGTTTTAGCCGACAACGATATCGAATTCGCTGAAACGAGAGATCGCGAATCGCGGTCGATCCATTGGAGTTTTAGCCCCGTTTTACGATACTCTGTGCCGCAGGATCGCGAAAGCGCGCGATTACGCGGCTGCGTGGCGTGTTTTGAGGATCCGAGCAAGGGCTTGAGCCCGATCATCGTTTGGACGACACCGGCGACGAATGAATGTCGACGACGGTGTGCGGAATAATACCGAGCTGGGAAATCAGCGATCATCGGGAGATGATCGCCGCGCATTGTCGTCGCTCGCTTCGCCGCAAGCGCGTGCAAACGGCAAACGGCCTCCTTCCAGCCTCGGAGGAGGCTTCCATTCCCGGAAGTCTCCTTGGAGATAACCGCCACGTTCTCCCGCGGGCATTTCGCGCGATTTCACTTTGAATCACCCCGTTATCTACCATCATCCCGGACGTCACGTGTTTTCCTTTTTTCTTTTTCTCTTTAAACCGCTTCTATTGTATTACGTACGTGTGCAGTGTCGCGCGATAACGCTTCCCCTCTGCTCCTCAAAGTGACTCTCGCCAGCTGATTGTAATCGTCACTCGACGTTCTCTATTACACGTTTAATAGTTATCTACACCGATCGCTACTGTTTATACAAATTGCAGGCTCGGTCGGATCTCTGGTCGGCGCGGTGAAATTTTGGTCGTTTTGCTAAAACGTACGGCGTTGAAGCGACGAGCAAATACCGTAAAAAATTTTTCTCCGTTATTTTCCGTCTTACTGTTCTTTTTTTTTTTTTTTTTTTCTTTTTTCTTTTTCGAATTCTTCGCGAGTCGTTCTGTCGTTCGCTGTAGAAGATAAATCAAACTGGTCCACGGCACGGCGCGCAAGTGATGTGTCGTTTCTTGTTCTACGGAAATGTGCCGTTCTCCGTTCTCTGCTCGGCTTCGTGAATAATTCGTGCGATCGTCTGCGAAATGGAAAGACACGACAGGCGACGATCACAAGAGAGCCCGACCTACCTCGAATCTACTAGTAAAAGGTCGAGAGAGAGATTATCCGTAAAAAGTCGCGAGGAAGATCGCCGAGAGCGCGGGATGACGCTATCCTCTCTTCGCTGTTCGTAAAAAAAGCACAACTCGTCGGAAGTGATAATAACCGATGAAACCGTCCGCGGAAACGAGCGAGCGGATCACTCCCGTCGCGTCGTTTCGACCGACGATCTTGCTTCCGACGCGTTCTTGAAAGAACACGAGCCTCGGCGGCACGGCGACGTAGAATTTTTTGAGAATAAGAATATCCGCGGGAGCGGCGCCTGCTCTCGAGTGGAATCGATCCGCGGTTTACGCTGCATCGCGCTCTCTCTCTCTCTCTCTCTCTCCCCCCCCCCCCTCTCTCTCTCTCTTTCTCTTTCTTTTTTTCTTTCTTTTTTCGGAGTCGTCGACCCGGCTCCGTGGTTCTTCGGATTTGGAATTCCTCGTGTGTGCGTGTGTTTTTTTTCTCTCTTTCTTTGCTCTTTTTTTCTCTCTCTCCTTTATCTTTGTCCTCTTTGCATTTTCGAGGCGTAAATCGGGCAGCGTGCATTTATGCGTGTTTACGTCTCTAATCGTTACCATGTAATATATTTAATAATTAGTACAGAGAGTATATAGATGTGTTATTTATATTTATATATATAATATTTATATATAATATAATATATATAATATAATATATATAATATCACTATTATATATTCATAGGGTACATATGTACAGGGGCTGCAAATAGTAGGAGGTGCTCTTATATTGCAATATCGTTCTCTGTTCTCTTGCCTTAAGTCCTAACGTTCACAGGTAGACGTAGACTCACACAGGACACTGATACGCTCGCAGACTTTCCCCCTCTCTCTCTCACACACACACATACACACACACACACCCCCCCCTCCCTCCCCCCCCCCCCCCCTCCTCTCTCTCTCTCTCTCTCTCTCTCTCTCTCTCTCTCTCTCTCTCGCTCGTTCGCTCAATCTTTCTTCTTCTTGCACCCTCACACACGCACACGCACTCACACTCTCTCTTCCCCATTCGTCTTTTCCTCTCGCTACCTTTCTACCGCACTCACCCTTGCGTCTCGTTTAATTTACAGTAACGTGATCAGCGCAGCGTCCGCGTCGAGTCCAACGCACCTCGTCTTTCCTCTCCTCTCCTCTCCTCTCCGTTCGGCTTCTCTTCTTCCCTCCCCCCCCCTCTCTCTCTCTCTCTCTTTCCCTTTCCCTATCTCTCTCATTTTCTCTCCTTCTCTTTCCCTCTCTTTCTTCATTTTTTCCTTTCCCCTCCTCCTCCAGGCTGTCCTTCAACAGAGACGTACATTCCTAACGCGCGATCGTGCTCTCGCGAATCGCCGGGGTCTATTTACAGATACAGGAAACACGCGAGTAGGGACTTTCCTTCCGTTCCATCCCGAAAGCACGAAGGGCGCCGCCGCCGCCACCACTCGCGAGCACACCCCGAGCGCGGCGCCACTCCGGAAATAAAATTGCACTTTGTAGTATAAGAGTCCGGCCTCTCTTCTTTCTCTCTTTCTCTTTCTCTTTTCCCCGCTCCCGTCCGACACACGTCCAGCGAGAATCCCGGGCGGGGGGATGGGGGATGAGGACAAAACCGTAGCGAGTCGAGGACGACGATGACGACGACGACGACGACGACGACGACGACGACGACGACGACGATGACAGTGACAAGAGCGGTCCGCGGAGGACGAGGAGGCATGTAGAATCGAGTACCGACCAGCCGACGTTCCTTCCGCTACGATGGCTCCGACGTGGAGTCCGGCTCCCTCTCGTCGGCGGAGAGGAGGTCCTCCGGGTCGCCGGATTCGTCGCGATCCTCGTCCTCGGGGTCGTCGTCCTTCGTGCTGCTCACAGGCTCGTTCTCCTGTCACGGACTCCCTCCGCCAGCGTCGTCGCCTCTGTGCCCGGGCGTCAGACTAGGACTTCTCCTTCTCTTCTCCTGCAGCCCGTTCACCATGTTCTCGATGGACTTGAGCTCACCGGCGGAGCTGCTGGATGTGGTCGACGTGAGAGTGCCGCCACCGCCGCCGCCGCCGCCGCCGCCGCCGCCGCCGGTGGGCGTCGGTGAGCCGGTCGGTGGCCTCGGTGGCGGTGATCTCGGGCTCAGGGTCCTGCTGCCGGGTGTCACGGTCTCGAATGCGGAGCCGTGCGACGGCGCCGGTAGCGTGTACGGCGCGAATCGGTGGCCCTTGAGCTGGTGCAACGGACTGGCCAAGGGATGGGGGTAGTGGGCGAAGAGCGCGGGGTGCTGTGAGGCGGCCAAGGCCAATTGGGCGTTGAACAACATCCCGGGCGTCACTCCGCCGTGGAGTCCCAGAGGGCTGGGTGGTATCAAGTGACCGGGTCCGGGATAGAGCCCGGGCACCGGTGGGTACAGATACGGCAAGAGGGGCGGGTGAAGCGGCGGACCGACCGAGACGTCCGGTCGCGGCCCTTCCGATGCCGTAGGGCCCGCTCCGCCGCCGCCGCTCTCGGACCCGGAGGACTCGCTGCCCTCGCCTCGCTCGCTCGCGCGGTCGTCCCTCTCGCGGGAGTGCTCCCGTTCCCGGTGGTGGTGGGCCGGGTGCGGCGTGTCGGGCCCTACCACGTCCAGCAGCTTGTCCTCGTCGTCCATGAGATCGGTGGCGGAGTTGGACGAGCGCCGCTTGTCCGGCGATGGTGGCCCACCCGTCGTCAAACGGGAACCGCCGCCCGATACTGTCAGGAGCGCCTGCCTTCTGCAACAACGACGCTGAGTTAGCAATCTTGCGAGGCCCGCGTGCCGCGCTTATTTTACATTTCATCTATTTTACTTTTCTTCCCTCCCTCTTTCTCTCTCTCTCTCTCTCTCTGACCGGCGCGAATTAGCCTGAACTGTGATGCCGCCGCGACGCGCGCGCGGTCTTTCCGCTTGGTCGCGCTGCAGGACTGCAGCGCGACTCGCTGCAGCGCGGAATTGTAAAGAAAGCGCAGCCTTTCGGTGTTTTTCGATTGATTATTGATTTATGGAAAGGCGTGGTCGGCGAGTTATCAATCGTTGGAACGTTAGCGGAGCTGAGCGCGCGGCCACCGGGTAAATGGGTTCCGCCTATTTCGATGTGATTTATCGGCGTACGTGAGCTGACAATCTTTCGAGACGCGAATGCCCAATGATTACAGCTCGCTATAATTGGTTCCGAGAGGTATAACGAGAGGGTCGGTGATAAAGCTACCTCCCTCCTTGACAGTAGTAATTTCGACGCTAAACCGTCGTCCGCTAGATCTCTCGGCGCTCGCGCCGCTTATGTACGCGTCTATACGTCTCAATCGAAAAATTACCGAGCGCGCACGCTCTTGCGAGTCCCTCGATCTTAGGAATTCGTTCTGTTCCGCAGACCCTTTTCTCGGAGGACAGCCGGTGTGACTCACCGGCGCGGCAAGATCCCGCGCGCAATATCCGCGTCTGTTTTTCGGGCAAACGCCGCGCCGCGCCGGCCGCATGAAATCGTCCGTAGTCCCGTAAATTCGACCGAACTCGACTCGCGTCGGGCTTTGAATGGAGTGTCGCTCGCTCTTGAGACAACTTCCAAGCGACGACTAGTCGCACAAGCCAAAGTGCAGCCCGCGCGAACTCGGCCCGAATTTTCGCAAACAGCCAAGGGACGCAACAGTTCTCTAGCCGCGCGTGTCTTCCTCTCTTCTCGCTCTTTCCAAGCTGAGATCTGAAGTCCCGCCGGGCTGCACAGGAGAGCAGCATCTCGATTCTTCTATAGATGACTCACGGTGGGGAAAAAAACGGCAGAAAAATGTGCAGCTCGCGGAATTCCAGGCGAATGAAATATCACGCTCGTTAACGGCGCGTCACGTATCGCGCTCGCGCGAGGGAAACAGGCGCGCGATCGTGCGATCGCGGATCCGAGAGACAGAGAAGTATTGTGTCGAAGAAAATCAAAAGGCTCCGACGCGCAAGGCGCTCTCGAGCGGCGGCGGCGGCGGCGGCGGCGGCGTCCCGCGCTCGTCCACGGCGATAATTCACGCGGCCGCTCGGCGCAAACACGAAAGCGACGAGGCTCTCTGGGATTTATGCGAGCGCCGGTAGCTGTATCGCTCCGAGGCGCGGTCGTGGTATTAGATTAATTATCTTAATTGCGCCTTCAACGCCTTTCCTATGCGCACGGCGAGTGTGTCTCGTGCGCGCTGCCTTCACGTGCGGCTTAACTTTATGCCACTCGCGGCTATTTGCACTTATAAGCGGCCGTGCGAGCGAGCGTAGCGCGAGTCGCGCGCGTGTGCGAGAGAGCGGCGGCTCTCGCATAAACGATGGTCGTGTCGATAGGACGCTCGAGATAAACGAGCGCGCGCGGGGCACAACACGGTTACATTGCGCGCTGCGTCGCGCCGCGTCGCGCCGCGTCGCGAGGAATTTTTTCCGCGAATCGCGAACTAGGTGTGCGGAATCTATCGAGCGTGATTTATCGCGCTGACGTCCAACCGCGCCTGAGTTGCGATACCGCGAGTTGCGATCGAGGGCGAGAGAAGAGAGTCCGCCGTCGATCCGCCGATTTGCTCTCGTCCGATTCGCCCCGCAGCGACGCCCGCCACCTCCGCGCCGCGGAGATCCGCGTATCCAGGCTGTGATTTATCGGAGAGCAGAGAGAGAGAGAGAGAGAGAGAGAGCACATATGCAGCCTCCATATGCGTTATTGCCTTGAAGAAAAAGCGCGTCATTCCGCGTGTTTCCCGCGGTGTCGATTGGCCGCGCCTCGGTCGCGGATCGTCGCGCGCTTCGGCCTGGCGCCGAAGGCTCGCGATTGCCATCGCGCAGGAAGCTGCCGCGTCCTGACGCCTCTGAATGTCAAGGGCAGGTTGACAAATAAAGCAACGTGTTATATTGATATCGGGTATAGAGAACGTAAACTTTTGACGCGAAAAACACTGAGGCAACGGCTTTTCCTTTGTGCGTGCTTCGCCGGTTGAAAGTCATATAGCTCAAGGAGCCGCTGAGCGATCATAACAGTCCTTGACGCGGCGGGGAACGAATCGGGAAAACGTCGCGCGTGAGATTCCCCCGATTGTCCCGATCGAAAGTCGTGCGCGAGACGCGTCGTGTTGCTTCGCGTGCGTAATTATCGCGCGCCACGCTTGTGCTTCGAGCAACGAGACCTGCGTTCTTGAATCTCAATGGCAATTGCCGTCTTTCGTTTTCAACGCGTTAAAAGGGTAAAGCATGCTGTCTCGAGCCTCTGTGTTTTTGACGCATCAATGCGCCGACGATACGAGCGCAACCTGACCTAACCGGAAAACTTGCTTTCTGTTCCAGATCTGTTGGCGCGGAGCTCGCGGCCACGCGGTGGATGCAGATGCGCTGCACCGGAGGATCCGGTTCGGGCCGAGCGGGATCGGCTCGAAGGTGAGTTTACAGAATTTCCATACTCTCGCATTTCCTTCACTCTCTTTGCGATCGAAAACTGGAGCACGGTTGTCCGAGGAAAAAGCCGTCGTCTGCGAGTTGCGTTGATCGCAGAGATCTTTACGCGCGTATCTCTCTCTCTCTCTCTCTCTCTCTCTCTCTCTCTCTCTCTCTCTCTCTCTCTCTCTCTCTCTCTCTCTCATTGAGTTAATCAAGTCTCGTGTCTAATCGGCGATATCGCTTTTTTTGCTTCAGATCTGTCAGCAGAACGTGGCCGATTCCGAGTTCCTGGTATTTCGGTGAGTTAGAAAGAAAAACGAATACAAAGATTTAAGGTGGTGGGTTGTCACTGGTATTTACAATGTCTGCTCAAAGTCAACGCCCCATTTAGCCGGCGTTGTACACATTTTTATATATACTGAGAGAAAAACATTTGATCAATTAATCATGTCACTTAGCGCATGCTGCGCTTAAGTGAAAATCGCGAAATTGAGTACCGATGAAAAAGTTACCGCGTGCAGGGTGGGAAGAAATTACTTGAAGAAGCTTTACAGATAGACTCGTGTCCGCGCTCGTACTGCCTAGTACGCGATAAAAAACAGCAGAACGTCTCGGCTTAAATATTAATTATCTAGGATAACCCCAAGTTTCATTCTTCCGATTTGCGGCAATAAGCAAGAGGCGTGAAAAAGAAACACCGGCCGCCGATACAATTGTAAATATTGCTTAGAAGCGTCGTAAAAGAAGATCAAGCACGCTCTCAATAAAGTAAATTGGATTTTTTTCTTAACTCGATCCTCGACTACCCCGAGGTATGAGGGGGGTAGCTAATCCATGTCAACAGACCTCGCTCCGTCTCCAGACGCGATCTATTCTCGCGGCAAAACGCACGGGACAAATAGATATACAATCAGATCATTCGCGAATTGACCAAACGCCAACGCCGCGACACAGACGCGACCTCGAGCGGCCTCGGAGAGGCGCGGAGGTGGCGAAAAAACGGATAAAAGTGCACGTCCCTCGGGCGCGCGGGGGCTCGGGGCGAAGAAAGACGCGCTCACTCGAGAATCGCATACGGCGGGTGCACGGCGGACTATTGATTTGGCGCGCTCTCGCACTTACGTACAGAAACCAGAGAGCCTGCACACCCTCTCTCGGGGCTGTGCAACGAGTGCATGTCACGGATGCATCCACGAGGAGCGTCCGTAGCGCGCCGCGCGCGCGTCTGACGGATGCACCTCGGGCGGGCGGGCGAGCGAGCGAGCGAGCGAGCAAGAGAAAAAGAGAGAGAGAGAAGAGAGAGAGAAACAGAAAGAGAAAGAGCGCGCATGTCTGTGTTAGTGAACTGATCGCATTACATGGCATTAAGGCACTGGTAAGCCTCTCGTTGTGCGAACGACTATAGCCGAGACTTACACGAGGCTTAGGTTTGTTCAGGCCGCACGAGACGATGCATTAGATTTGCCCCCTTCCCTCCCAGCCCTCCCCCTCGGACGCCGTGCGCCGTGCCCCTCGTAACCCCGGCCCGTCATTCGACTCGATTGTCGACGGTAACGTACCATCGAGTTTCCTTTGCGTGATTAGGAGCGTTCCCGGAAATTTTGTTCGAGCTCGCTGAAAGGATCCGTGCGCCAATTAATTCTGGATTAGTTTGCGGAATTGAATATTTCGACTCGCGGCATGCCGCGCGAGTTGCGACAGCGAGGCGTCGCGTCGCGAGGCTTCGTTTTGCTTCCTTTTTTCTTTTTTCTTTTTTTTTTTTTTTCTTTTCTTTCTTTCTCTCGGAAAATGCCACCGCCATGCGGGAGAGGCGCGGCGGTGGCATTTTCTACCGGTTTACGAGATAGAGGCGCTCGCTCCCATGAATATGAGAATTCTCCTTCTCACGTTGGATGTAACTTTGCGCTTCGCCGATCGCCTCGCGTGGTGATCGGTGCTGGTAACACTTCGTCTCGGGACATCTTCAACGACGCTTGATGGATCATCGCGTAATCGCGCATTGCAAAAGCTCGCGTTATCAACTGTCGTCATCGGCCAATAATGACGTTTCGCGAATAATGAGGCTACCAAATCGAGAGAGAGAGAGAGAGAGAGAGAGAGAGGGAGGGAGGGAGGGAGGGAGGGAGTAGGAGACTACATGATAAGAGGAAACGAGTGATCGTCGCTTCTTTTCCTCCCGCGTCTCGAGATAACCACGCTGTTCGAAGCGTTTGCACATTAGCCCCGGTGTTAATGGCCGCGCGATCGCGCGATGACCGTATGACACGACGGATATTTTCCACGAAAATCGCGGATAAAGCCTCGAGCCGGTCCGTTTGTAATTACACCTCGAGGGAATGCTTTGTTGCGATGCGGAGAACGCGCAGGCATTCCAACGCTTCCCGCCGTTTTGCCGCATAATATAATTAACTGCAAAAGTTAAGTAAAACTCCGGCAGCCGCAGGTGCAAATTTCTCGGCGCGCTTTGATTCGCTTATTAATCAGAGGACGGATATACGTATACGCGCGGAAAGCGGCTATCGATCGCCGAGAATTAAACCTGGAGACAATGGTCTCTCTCTCTCTCTCTCTCTCCTCTCTCTCTCTCTCTCTGCAGTGTCAAGGCCATTAATTTAACACCCGCGCTAATGGGCCCGCTAGAAAATACATATCGCTCGCGTTGTACGTATTACAACGCGCGGTCATGGGAGTTTCACGAGCGAACGAGTTAATTCGCCGCGTATCGCAATACGATCTTTCCGCGGCGGTATGATGATAAATGACGTGACAACTCGCTGCACCGGAGCGGCCCCGCTTTTTTCTCCCTCCTCCATCCCCCCCCTCCCCTTCCCCGCCGCTCGTTATTTTTTTTAAATGGTGTGGCGAATCGGCTCGTCACGCTCGGGCGGCGTTACAACGTCTCGTGACGAAAGGACGCCGCGCGTCGCGCGAGTTGTTAAAAAAATTAACGAAACAATGCGTCGCGGCTGTCAGTGCTGTTTAACACCCGCTACGGTCGAGAGAAGCCTGCGATCATTCGCCGTGCAGTCGTGCGGGTTACACGTACGTTGTGGGCTGGGGTGTACGCTTGAATCAAGAGGTCGCGTAAATTATTCGCGAAGTCGTCTCCCCGACGAAATCGGCGCCGCGGTCTCACCATCGTCGTCGCGTTCACGCGCGCGCGCGCGAGATATCGTCGCTGTCAATCTGATATACATCGTACGTCCAAAAGTATCTCCCAGTCATATGCGCGATCGGGTTCGCGCGATCGGGGAATATACGAGAGAGGAAGAGAGGAGGAGAGAAACCGAAAGGAAGCGGTTTTCCTGCTTTCGTCAGAGATCCGCTCCCGCTGGCGCCCTCAAAGCGCGTTCTTTGTGCGACCACAAAACGATCTGTAGGGCCAATATAAAATTCAAAGCCACCAAGTGGCACCCTCCACGTTAACGACAGCGCCGCCCCTGAGCATCAGTATGCTAATCCGATGATTGGCTATGTTCCAACCCCGATCCCTCTCTCTCACCGCGTTATTCTCTCTCTCTCTCTCTCCCCCTCCCTCCCTCCCCCTCCCTCTCTCTCTCTTCCCCTTCTCACTCTCTCGATCCGTCTGTCCATCTTTGTCTCGCTGCCGGCGCTCCCGGTGTTTCCCGGTCGTGTGCTCTCTTTCTCTCTCTTTCTAGTTCTAGCCTCTGGCTTCCTGATGGCGTCCAACCACCCTTAACCGAAACCATAAGCCAAAACTAACCCTTATTCTAATTAGGCGGTGGCGCGACGCGCCCCCTGCTTTGCATATTTTCTCGATTAACCTCGCCCTTTCTTTATTCGCTCGACGTCGCAGAGCGCCGCAATTTTCGGAAAATTCTCTGACCCGCGCCTTACATCGCGTCCTATTTTTCCCCGTGATGAGTTTATCGTAAAACATGTCGGCAGCAGATGTCAAATAGAGAGAGAGAGAGAGAGAGAGAGAGAGAGAGAGAGAGAGAGAGAGAGAGAGAGAGAGAGAGAGAGAGAGAGAGAGAGAGAGAGAGAGAGAGAGAGAGAGAGCACGAGTTTCTATTGGCCCATGTACATATGTCAATATTATTTTATTTTGCTGTATATTTTTCTCAGACACGCGTTACCCGCGTAATTTTGTTGTTAAATTCATAACACATCGGAAACGTACAACCGGCTCATTTAATATTAAAACGCTTCCTCCAATTGCGAATTATATATTGATAGAGCAAATGTAGATCTTTACTGATGCGTGAATACAAAGAATGTTTACATTTCATTTATGTCGCGTGCGTGATAAGTATTACCGCTCTCCTCCCCTCCTTTCTTTCGACACAATACCGACAAATTATTTTACACGTTGAACCAAATACTCTACGAGTATTTGCATTTTCTGAGGGTAACGAGGGGGGTGTAATGAGACACTCGTGTTATAGGATGTCTTGTTAGCAAAATTTTGATTTCGAGATGTATTTCCTCTCACTTATCTTGAATCTTTCGACAGTCTTTCACGTTGAAAAGCGCGGAAAAGAGCCAACGCTCCCCTCCACCTCGATTTAATTTTTCGGTTAGATTGCTCCGTACACTCGCTCGAGGATCATAATTTCGTCGGCGCGGTAGCGCAACGCGGATTAGCGGCCGTTTCAATTGCCATGCATAGCAACTTAATTTCACGAAGATCCACTTGAGTTTTAACCCCGCGACCAATGAGTTCGAAATGGGGTTTCCATAGCAGCCCGGTCCGCGGGCAACAACGGGCCAGCATTCCCCTCGAGGAAGCTCTCGCTGACATAAGCTCATAAACCCGCAATATTGAATACAAATGGACGGTACTGCCGGCGATGCGGAGTGCAAATGAGCCCTGTGAAACCAACCCTTAGGTCCGGGGGTGACCCTAAGGCCGGCATAATAGCGCCGATCGAGGGGAAGCTCGAAAGGTCTACGATCAATTAGGTCGACCCCGAAGACAGATTCGCTCTTTGCTCTTCGCGAAGAGCGAGAGAGAGAGAGAGAGAGAGAGAGAGAGAGAGAGAGAGAGAGAGGGAAAGAGAGGGAGAGGGAAAGAGAGGGAGGAGGGAGGGGTGGACAGAAGGGACATCCCTGTTTTGCATCGAGGGTAAGTTTTAATCCGTCCTGTATTGACGCGGATCGTTTATTCGTAGGGTTTTTTCTCTCTCTCTCTCTCTCTCTCTCTCTCTCTCTCTCTCTCGGCGCGGACGCACGACGAGGAGCACTCGGCCCACTTTGATCCGCGTTTCCTTTCAACTCTTTCCTGATACTTTGCAAGATACACATTTTCGCGAGGCGAATTCGGTGAAACTGTGTTAGAGTTTTCCACAGCGACAAAATCTCGCGTCTGGCGTGGATCCGCCTTCCGTCTCCCTCAATTTCTCAGGAAAGAGTCGACGTACACATATATGTGGCTGACTTAGGATGCAGTTTTGAAAGCGATACTCACTTTTTCTCGCGCTTCCCCGCGCCGGTGTCCCGAAATCCTTTCGCGAAGGGGTTGTTATCGATCTTCAGCTGAGTGATCTGCGCAGAAAAGTAATGTCTTTGAACATACGTATTTTTTCGCGGCGACAAGTTTCTTCTGCGACGATTCGAAAGAGAATTCCCGTCGGTTCGAGCTGTGAATTCGCGCTCCGATGAATAGACGCTCTAGCCGATAACCTTTCCCCTGGATATACCGCAAAGGCGCGATAATTAAGATAGAGAAGCGTACAGCCCCGTGTACACAGACGACCCACCCGAAATCTGTACAAGGCCCCGTCTCTTCTTGCGGCGGTCGCGTGGTGGTGTGCGTGTGAGTAAGTCTCATTCATTGAAAATAATGTATACCGAGAAGGCTCGTTCTTCCACGAAAAACGGTCCTCGCGCGCGTCCGCGGCGGCTCGAAGCGACGCGGAGAGGCGAAGAAAGATATTAATTAACGGAACGGCAGCCACTCTCTGTAAAACGCGCGGAGATAATAACGCGAGATCGTGACCTCGCGAACGCACATTCCTGCCTCCGCGTGCGCGCGAGCTCTGCCGTTCTCTCGGCAACAAAGTGTCAACTTTTCGAAGGACGAAAAGTAGGGAAACGCTCCTTCGTTCTCTCTGCATCTACGCCGACAATTTTTCGCAAAAGACGCAAAACGGAAAGAGGACGGAGTAAGTCTTGCTTTGAATTTTTTCTCTTTTTTTTTTTCCTTTTTTTTTTTGCCAGAACTTTAAGACTTTTATATAGAAAGCGTCGTCACTCCTGCCTCGCCCGGCTTTAAAATATATTTCTTTCGAATCCCCGGGAGGAACGTTCTCACAAATTAACCGGATTAATACACCTGCTGGCGTATCGGCGAAGCCGTAAATCGCTTACCTTTTCGTTTTGATAGGCCGTCACGGCGATGAATTCCGTCTCTTTGAAAACGTAACTCCTGAACGTCGAGTACGGAAGCTTCAGGATGTCGTTGGCTCGCACGAGGTGAAACCTCGGCTGATATTTGTGCATCGAGTTCAGTATCGTCTGCAATAAAGGAAGGGAGCATATATTGGGACAGACTATTTTGTGCTAACGTCGGATAGAAGCGTTTGCAATTAACTCGCTTCGCACTTTCAGACCGATCGCTCGACCGCGCAATTTCGCATCTCGGCTCTTTTGCAGATCGAGACGAGTTTGCGCGCGCTACGTATGTTTACATTAAATTCTCGTCCTTGCGAGAGACAGGTGCTCTCTCCGCGCCGCGTTGCCGCGTGTCTTCAGAAAATTCGTACGGAAAATTTATCGCATTTCTGCAAAAACGTCGTATCGATATTCGACCGAGCGACCGACTTGTCAATCGACTCGACACGTGTATCGCCCGTCGCGTTGTTGACGGTCTCGCGGCGAGCAGCGTGGTCTGAAAGTGATCTACGGGGCGGCGCAGAATTAAGAAACGAAAAAGCGACGCGACGCACGGAGAAAAATATAGAGATACGTCAGATTAAAAAGAGTGTCAAGAAGGTGTTGCCTTTAATCACACGAGCGTGTGCGCCGGCACGTTACCCTCTCTCTCTCTCTCTCTCTCTCTTTCTCTTGCTCGCTCTCCTTCTCCCTTTCTGCCCGTTAATTAATCTTCGTGCAAGGATTTCATAAAGTTCCGTGCGGGCCGAAGGAACGAGCTTGGCAAAGCGGCTATTACACTGATGCATCATGCCGAGAGCCGATCGATATAGCCTGCAAACGCGAGCCGAGCTTTTCGGCCGTGCCTCCGCGCGCGTAGTTTTACCGCCGCTGACGATGACGATCGTGGTTACATATTTACATTGGAAACGTAATTATTTGTCGGAGATATCCCCGGTATTCATTATAAATGTTCGGGCGGCTTGCTAATTGACAGAAATGACTATGATAAAATGGGGTGCGTGTGTACCTTCGCAACGGCGCGTACGTAACGATTCAGCGCGGTGCTTAACGCCAAATTGCTACTGTTTAGTGTGATGTACACATTTGTCAAATTATTGTAACAACCAAGTTTCGGCACTTGCTCTCTTACTCTCTCTCTCTCTCTCTCTCTCTCTCTCTCTCCTCTCTCTCTCTCTCTCTCTCTCTCTCTCTCTCTCTCTCTCTCTCTCTCTCTCTCTCTCTCCCGCCCTCCTCCCCCTCTCTCTCTCTTTTTCTCTCTTTCGCACACTCTTCTGTTCTTTCGTTCTCTTTTTCTCTCCTCTTGATCCCCTTTCTTCTCCTCTCTCTTTCTCCCTCCCTCTTCCTCTCTCTCTCTCTCTCTCTCTCTCACACTCTCTCTCTCGCTCTCTCTCGCTCCCTGATTACGGTAATTTGTCGACTTTACCTTCCGATTAGGGCTCGCGTTACACAGACGAACGCTCATCGATCTTGCTAAACGAACGCGAATATGCACGAGACGAGTCGCTCGCGAGAGTTACAATCGCGTCCGAGCAAATTTGCCGGGCACAGGTTGCCTTTATTACGATCCACGAGGCTGCTCGGAATTATTCCGGCACGCAAAACGAAAAGGGCGAGACGAGACGAGACGAGGCGAGGCGAGGCGAGGCGAGGCGAAGCGAGGCGCCTCTCGCACGCGTAGTACGTCGCGTTTGTACGTTGTAAGGAGAGAAAAGGAGAGAGGAGAGAGAGAGAGAGAGAGAGAGAGAGAGACAAAGGGAGGAAGAGAGATTAATACGTGAGTGGTAACGAGCAAGTTACGGGGGTCGAAAACGTCGACGATCGATAGCACCGGAAGCCGTGTCATCGCTCGATTCTGCTGTCGAATTCACGAAGATGGATTTTCGAGTCCGCGACGGACCACTTCCGGCCCTTCGCCCCCCGGTCCCGCTGCTATTGTGAGGCCGGCCTCGATCGCCATAGGCATAATTTATACAGTGGTTATCGGTGCATAGTGATCGATAGACGCGCATCGAAACATGGCCGACCGTATTCTGGATATTGAGCCGTGGGGGGCTCAATCGAATTCCCTTATTAATTCAATGGAATCCGCAGTCTCGCTGCCATTTGGCCAAATAAAACATATCGATATCGTGCTTATCACTCGTATATCGTGACTGCGTCGTGTGAGCGGAGGAGCGAGATTAATTTCAGCGTAGCGTCGAAACCGGTTCATCCGCCACCGCGAGAGGAGCTCTCGAGGTGGTTCTCTCTTATAAACCAAAAAAAGATCCTCACCTTCGTCAAAGGAAACATTTATTATCCGAGATTGTTGCGGTTCGTTTTACATCGGATCCAAAAACTCGGACAAGAAATAAATTTTACACAAACGTTGCTACAACGCGCGCGCGCGCGCGCGCGCGGCTAGAGCTGTGTGCGTGTGTAATAAAGTAATTTAAATTATGAGCTTCGTAATAAAACGCAGCACAGGCTGACACAACACCATCCTCAGTTTCCCCGCCTGCATCATGAACAACGTCATTACGATATTAATCTCGGAGTTAGTCTACTGAACTAGAAAAGCAGCCAGACGCGCCCGGGGATTGTGTTCGCGAAAGCCTTAAAATTTTCACGACGTTCCGTAATTACCCGCAGATGATTACATAATGACACGAAACGTACGGACAGAGCAGAATCGCGTGCGAATAGATCGCATTGCGTAGTACGAGCTCCAATTTCTTCTCCAATCTCTGTGAATCAGCGCCGATGAAGAATCACGTGAAAATTCATCGACCAATCTGTCGGTCTAAAGAAGCACGCTCGACACTGTAATTCTTTCGTCACTGGTTCATCGTAACATACAGTGAGATGCCTGCTATCGATATTATCGCTATCGATAACGATAACGAAGCGAAAAGTATGACGAGCGATTGAAGAGTGTGGTGCTTATTTCTGTGTCGACGCTCGGCCGGCATCGACTGTCTATTTTCACTCCTCTGTCGCTCCGTCGCGCGTGGTTTCTTCTGTTTTACGCACGCGGAGAGCGAAACAATGTGGTTGCGAATTAACGTGCAACGACGAAGCAAACGGAGATTTTTGCACGAAGCAAATCGAATTTCCGGCACGTGCGGATGAAATTGGCTTTCGAGTAAGAGAACGGTCCTATTTCCTCCGGCCGAGGCGCCTTTGGTTCGCTCGTCGTCGCGTCAATTCAACCAATCCTTTTTCTCCGTGCAGACGTGCACTGCCGGCAGCGTCGCTTTAATTCGTGGGGAGTGGGCGACTAACAAGATCACGGAGGACATTCCGCGTCGACGAGGAACGGACGAACGCATCCCCGACGCTGTTGGCCGATAAATCTGTTTATGCGCAGACGTTTCGCCCCGGAATCCAGGTAATTACCGTGAACTGGAGGATCGTGAACTTTCGCGGTTGAAAAACGGCTGAAAAGCGGCCACGAGTGCGACGTGTCTTTCGGCGAAAATCGCAAAGTGCCGCGCGGATAAATGCGCGGGGAAGCGGCACGGCCAGAGGATTATAGCGTGGCCTCTTGAAAGAGTGGGCAAATACATTAGTCTGGAAAAGTTGCCCGGCTATCCGGGGCGAAAAGTTCTTAATAGCGCTAACTTGAAATTTCCGAAACAATTAGACCGCTTCTCTCTTAATGACGAGTCAACGCGAGCCCGACGATATGTGTCTGTCTGTCTGTCTGTCTGTGTGGACAGACTCTGTGTTACGAGCGATGTTTCTCTCTTTCCTTTTAATTTCGAGCCATTTCGCATTATTAAAAAAATTGCACGACGGTGAGAGCTTTGGGCATGAAAAAAAGAGGAACTTTGCAAGAATTCGAAACTATACTTAAATCGCTATCTCTGTGTGATGTAAAGTACATTCGCGCAGCTGGATCTCTCTCTCTCTCTCTCTCTCTCTCTCTCTCTCTCTCTCTCTCTCTCTCTCTCTCTCTCTCTCTCTCTTCCTCTCTGTCAATGAGATGGGAGAGTCGAAAAAACGCACAAAGGCCATAAAATCCGCGCGTAAATCAACGAGCGTTCGTCGCTGGTCGCTGTCGCGAAGGACGAAAATCCGCGGCCGAGAGCCGGCCACGTCCGGCCGGCGGGAAAAACAGAGATCGCCGGAGCAGACATCGGGAGGGACGGCAGGGGTCAAAGGTCCACGTCGCGTCGGCGAACAGAGTCGGCCGATAATCACCGTGCGTGGAGGCATAAGTGGAAGAAGACCGACCGTGCGGCGCGCAACGCCATCCAATCCGCGGCGAGAAATTCACGTCCGCCGCGCGCGCACGCGGCAACAAATAAAATCCGTCGACACACTCGTGCGTGTAAATCGCATGGCACACCATGCAAGCTGGAGAGAGAGAGAGAGAGAGAGAGAGAGAGAGAGAGAGAGAGAGAGAGAGAGGAGGAGGAGGAGAAGAAGGAGGAGAGCCTCGTTCCCTCGCACAGACGCCATTATGCGCGGCGCGGCACAAAGGGGAAATAATTAGCGCTGGCCGGGTGATAAGCCGGCAATCTAGGCGTTTGTCATTAGCCTATCAAAGCCGAATGCCTCTCCTTCTTTCTCTCCTTCCCGTGCCGCCGCCACCGCCACCGCCGCCGCCGCCACCGCCACCGCCGCCGCCGCCGCCGCCACCGCCGCCGCCGCCGCCGCCGCCGCCGCCGCCGCCGCCGCTGATCCCCCTTCCGGCGCCCCCGCCTCACGACGCCCCGGCGGTCCCCTCACCTCTATCTCATTTCTCGTGGACCTTCGGCCTCGACACGCCTCTGGCGCCGTGGAAAATATGTGCGAACGCCGATCGGAGCAATTAGTATTTCTCCGGACTCTAATCTGGGTTCGCTCGAGCGCGGCGAATGCGCGTCTTTCGCGGTAGATTTTGCCCGTCGAACATGTCGGCGAATGGGGAATAAAAAGGAAGAAAGACGAAAGGAAGGGGAGGATACGGTTCGCGGGAGAGGAAAGGGGACAGCCGGCGGGGCGGGGGAGGGGCAGGAGGAGAGAGCTAGTATCATGAGATGCTCCTGGAGCGTGAAGAAGAGAGAAGGAATGAGAGAAAAGGGGGGACCGCGCGAGGGGCAGGAGAGAAGATGGTCGGGCGATGGAAAGCAAGTGGTAGGATCTGAAACGGTCCGGTGTATATATCGTGCCGCGTGAATTGACCGGCCAGATAAAACCGCACCGCGCGCGCGGTGAAGAGGGTGGTGGTGGTGGTGGTGGTGGAGGTGGGAGCGGGTGAGCGAGCGAGAGAGGGACGGCGACAGGGGAGGAAAGTGAGAGAATATCTTGGCCGACACAGAAGCCGACGCTGCTAATGACTCTGTCCGCGGTAATCTTCGGGTGTTATCTGTCCTGGCTACCTGGGGCCCACCTACTTCGAATCACGAACCTGCACACGCTCCCTGCGTCTTTCTTTCTCGCGTCTCCTTCACGTCCTTCTCCCTAGCCGCGCGCGCGCGCGTTCGTCCTTGCTCGTCTCGCCATCGGAGAATCACGAAATCCGGAGATTCCTTTGGACACGCCGCCTTCTCGAGTCATCTCGCTACAAACAAATACTTTTGAAGAGCGCGCGTATCCGCGTTATCCTTCAGGAGATATCTGCGTGGCACACAGCGGCCATTCGTGCGTCGCGATCTCGTGATCTCGATTGTAATCTCCTGCGCAAACGGAGAATCGCAATACGCCGACGGACGCCGACGGACACGTGAAGGCAGACAAGGTGAATTGTCATACGCGCGAAATCGGGCGGATCTTATCCAAGAGGACGAGCAATGCAATAATTCTCATCCCTCGGGCTTGCGGAGTCCGCGGTGGGGGTGGTCGAGAACGACGGAGAAGCGTCACGAAGCTCCGCAAATTCTGTCCTTAGTGTTTGCCCAACTGATCGTACAGAAGAACAAACAAATCTCTTGGGCTCAAAGGGCCTGTCTCAGCGAGAGACCGAAAATAAGGAGCCCGGTGGTCGGGGCACACCGGCGGCGGCGGCGGCGGCGGCGGCGGCGGCGGCGGCGGCGGTATCTCGCGGAATTCTTTCGCCGCAAGGAGAAAGAAAAAGCGAAGAGCGAAACGCGTTCCGACGCGCGGTGGTGCGTCGGCTACGAGAACCGCAAGCTGGAAGATAGTCGGTTGAAGAGCAAGAGAGAAAGAGAGGGGGGAGGGGTGATGGCATAGGAAAAAGCCGGCGCTTTTCACTTTGAGGGTCAAGGAGTCGGTTGATGGTCCCAGGATTACTTAGCCGTTGAAACGTCAGGTAGTAACCATATGTAGTCGGTTCGCGGTGGCCGCGTGTGCGGACTCTCTTTCTCGTTCACTGACACGCACGCACGCGCGAGTATACGTGTACGCACATCTGAAATCGTTGAGAGCATCCGAGACGCACGAGGATATGCGCGAGAATAACGAAATCGAGAGAGGGATGTGCCGGTGGAAGACCATCGGACGAGAGAGAGAGAGAGAGAGAGAGAGAGAGAGAGAGAGAGAGAGAGAGAGAGAGGAGAAAAGGGTCGCGTATGTGTAGGAGAGCGCGGGGCCGGGCGGGGAGGGCGTCAAGGGTGGTTCTTGATGGCGAATGTGGCGCCACCTCGGCAGAAAGCGGCGGAGGAGTGAGACTTTTCGCCGAAGGGGCGCGAGGGAGAGCGCGGGAGAGCTCGCTCGCCATGCGGAGGTGCGACGAAGAAAAGACGAGAAGGCACCGACGGCGGCGGCGGCGGCGGCGGCAGCGGCGGCGACGGGGATGGAACGCGCACGGGAGCGAAAAGGGAAGGTGGTGGTAAGGCTGGTCGTCCTGGTATCGACCGCCTGAAAAAGGGGTGGATTTTTCTACCCCTGGGCGGAGGACCCGCCGTGTAGGAGGACGTGTTCCGAACGCAAACGCGACTGGCCCGAGCATCTCCGGGACTTTGGTCGCGCGCGCGGAGAGTGGCAGTGGTTTTTCCTCGGCGAAATCCGCCGCTGCTTCGGCTCGTGTCGATCGCGATTTGAGAAGAAACAAATGTGGTAAATAAATAAAAAGCGCATGTATCGCGGCCACCGTCGCAAGGAGAATTGCGCGGCGCTTGAAACATCCAACGGCAGCATTCCCTTTGAATTATCAGTTAGTCCAGGGAGATTTGCGAGACACAAGTAGTCGAAGTAAAGCGATCCAAGGCGAAAGTCATAAAGTTGAGATACGCGAGGACTCGTGAAACATTGATCTAATCGTAAAAACGAACCTTCGCGCAAAACCCCCTCGCGTACGATCGGTGTCGAATGTCACTGTCGATCGATCCTTTCGGCCAGCCGCGCGGCGCGGCGCGGGGCGCAACAAAGGATCCGCAACATGTCTCGTGTCGTGTCTTGAGCGCGGTTGAAACTAATAAAATCGCGTCGCCAATCTCCGCGCCATCTCCGCCGCGCAGACGTTACCTTCGCACGACCTAGGCGCATAATTCCGCGGAAGTCAATTAACTCGAATCAATCTGGCCGAGGGGAGGCAGACGCGTGGGAGCGTGACGGAGTGTCTTCCAGTTCTAAGAACGAATTAAACGATCAAGTTCGGCTTACAGACGGCTCGGCTCGGCTCGGCGACGACAGTCTCTCTCTCGTTCGCCGTCGAGGCCACCGAAGTTAGGTCAATTCCAGCCACGACGGAGGAGCTCGACGGCGAAGACGACGAGGTGGAAGGAAAGGGGCACGGTAGGGCGGCGGCGGGTTGGGAGGACGGCGGAGGGAGGGGGGGGGTGTCGGGAGAGAAATGGATCCTTGGGGGGTTTCTCTGCCACTTACTCGCCCGGAAGCTAATTGGCCCGAATCGAGGGTGGCTTTTCCATCATCCGGTTCGGGCATTATGGCCGACTTGCACGTAAGCCGACAAGCCAATAGGAGGCCGGCTGGATGGTCGAACGAACACAAGGAACTCCTTTAGACCGTGTTCTTTCCCTTCCACGCGAGTTCGTGCCGATTTCCGAGGCCACTCTGCAAACGCCGGCCCGGTGAAATATGACAGGTGTCACGATGCGCCGCACTCACCTCGATTGATCCGCGACAAATAGGGAACGACGGGAAATGTCTCTTATCAAATAACAGACGACGCGATCTCCGTCTCGGTCTCGCCGCCGCGCCGCAATCTTCCTGATAGAATCCGCGCCAATCTCGGCCGAGCCGAGCTTCGATGGAATTTCTCTGCTCTGGTGGTGGTGATAGTTTTTCGAAGAAGGAATTTTCAAGATTATATCGTATGACAATTAATTAAGCAGCTTGCGCCAGGTGGCTGTCTTTTTGATCCCACCATGTGAAAATTTGCACCGCACCGTGATGTCGTACCTGACAAAAGGAATCGAACGCGCGATGAGATCGATATTGTACGTCGCCTGCCACCGCCGCGAGCGAGACAACGGCGGCGAAAGGAAGCGGAAACTCGGGCGAAACTTTCAAACGCGAAGCGAGACGGCGGCCGCCGTCGAGGTCAATATTCAATTCCGGTATCCCCTCAAATCGAATCGCGCACAAGTTCCATGGACCGAGCGGATCCGCTCAATGGACTCACTGTGCGCGAAGAGATAAAGATTATCGACTTAACGCCGTGCTTTGATCACCGAATGAAAGCAAATAGGTACTGTCGCCGACCACGTCGCTGCGGTAATTTCTGATAAACTTTGCGTCCGTGCTCGGTTCATTGAGGAGCCAAGCGGAAACGGAGGTTTAATCGTTGCCCCGCATTTTCAGAGAGAGGGAGAGAAAGCCCGCGTAGCATCTCATCGTGAAAGATCTTGCGCGTACACTCGCAGATGCTCAATTATCGCGTCTTGTGCCATCTTGAGCTCGCATATATCGCTCTAACCTCTGTACAATGATATTCCCTTCTTTCTCAAGTGCAAGCGACGCCCTCACGATAAATTCGGCAGACTGTCCTCGCAAATCTCATACCGCGAGAGAATATCGCGGAAACTTGCTGGAAAAAGTACGTTTGATGTAGGCGTCTCCGCATTTACATGAACGTACACGAGGGGTTATTTAAGCGAGGACTGTCAAGGCTTAGGAAGTAAGGGGGATCGGCGCGGAGGGGGGGGGCGGGGCACGGGGAAAAAGGGCGAGGGTACACGCGAGAATCGTCGTTTCTCTTGATTTCCTCGGTGCTTGATACGGGAAAAAAAGCAACGGGGAGGGAAACGTTAAACGGAAATCAGACTGCTTACAGACGGCCGCGTGTATAAAAGAAGCGCCGCTCTCCCTCTCTCGCTCGCTCTCCCTCTCTCTCTCTCTCTCTCGCTCGAAGGGTGATAGGGAAAAAAAAGCTCTCTTTGACGGCGAACGCGCGCGCGCGCGCGCGCGTGATATCTCTCGCGCTGAAATACGCTGAAGTACGCGAAGAAGAGATGGGAAGGAAACGCGCCGCCGAGGGGTGTTTGCGTGGATCGCAAGTGTGAAATTGCCGGCGATGTTCGATGCGCCGTGAACACGGTAGGAGGACAGCTTTGCGATTTTTCTCTTCCTTGAGCGGCAAAAATACCCCCCGGCTCTTGAACATTCGAGAGGCTCGGCCGATTTTCCGACGCGTCGTGTGCCGCGCGTCGAACCGACAGTCGAACCCCGCCGCGTCGATCGAGGCGTCGCCGTTGTTGCTATTCTTTTGTGGCTATTTGCATATCGTGGCTAATTGTACCGGTGCTTGAGAAACTTTACGAGCGGCGCTGCAGCTCGAAAGTTCGAGACCCTCGAACGCGGAGCACACGGATGAGAGTAGAAGAGCGCTTTGGACTCTCTCGACGGTGTCACAGAAGCTCGCCTCTTATCGTCGTGTGCGACAAACAAGATAAATTCCGCGGACTGCTCCTGCCTTCGCTGTGCTCGCCTTTACAACGCAATCGCGAATCCAGGATCGATTTCTTCCTCCGCCCTCTCCGCATCTCTCTTCCTTATCATTATGATTTTTAGACGCACAATCGCTGATCGTCCCTCGCTGATCGACTCACGGTGAGTCAGTTTCTGCGTTTTCGCAGAGAAGTAATTAATTCAAATAGAAGACTGGAAGGGATAGCGCATCGAGTAATAAGAAAGTCATTATTACGTCAGAGATCATATGTTAAAAAGACTTTGGCAAACATGAAGATGGAAATATGAAGCATTGATTAATCATATTTCGAATTTCTCTAACCTCCCTGGTAATGGCTCTCAGCGCGTTGGCCGCGAGCAGTATCGCGTATATTTATCGATCTCGCCGTGCCGGTCGTAGGGAATCTAGACGATTCGTTAAATATAGAACGTTAAATATTGGCTAAAGACTAGACGAGGCTATACACGTGTGTTCATCGGCAACGGGCTTTTTCCCGCTGAGCCAGCGGAGCTCCCTTTCGCCTTCGGTCGCCGGCTCCTTTCTCTCTCTCTCTCTTTCTTTCTTTCTTTCTTTCTCTTTTTTCTTTTTTTTCGATGCCTCAGCCTTGCGGATTACGCTGACCGACAATGGTGCTGATTGAAACCGATTATCGGACTCCTCTCATCTTCTCCTTTTTTTTCCACTTCGACCCCGCTGCGGCGACACCCGCCGGATTCGTTTCCAGCCGAGGTGTTACGACCCCGTGATTTCGTCGTCGTGGGGTCAAACGTAAAAAAAGACGAAAAGGGGAAGAGAATGCGAGAGGAAAGGAGAGAGAAACAAGGGAGCCAAGAGAAGGGGAGAGGGCGGAAGGAGGAAGGAGCAGGCGGAGGAGGAAGCGGAAGGCTGAAAGCTCGGCAAAACTAAGCCCCGGGATGCTGGCAGCAACGACGCTGCCAGCCACCCCCTTCGTTTTCAGACTCGGCTTCATTGTCCTGGGGAATACGAGTCGCCGCAACCGCGCGCCGGCCAACCCCTATCTTGGTAATCGCGAGCGTCCCTTCGTTTTTTGGAATACGAATGAGGGCTCGCTCGCGCGCGCGCGCGCGCGCGCAACGGACCTTACACATACACTGACCGCCGCTATTTCTCTCCTCGGGTTGGAGGTCGCGTGTGCTCGCGCGGAATACGGAATGCGCCGAATATACCGCCTCGGCCCGGAGACATCGCGAATGTATGAAGAGATATTAGATGGTCCCTCTCCCCCTCCCGCGATGCATCATTAATACATTTCACTGTTATGGTTCATGTCCGGGGGACGTACAATTACCCGACTAGAAATTTATTCCATGGTCCTGATCAGGGTTAACCTCATTTGGACATCAGCTCTCAATAAGGTAATACTATCGGGTCCTAGTAAGTCGTGTAACGCAGCGTGGATATCAGGACCTTAGTAAGGATTCATAGTCAGGTCCTTATGGAATCCTTATTACGTTTTTCTTTTTTTTTTTTTTCAAATTATGGCTCCTGATTACTCGTCACACGGCTATATTGGATGGTGATGACATTAGAAATAAGAAATGTTGCGCTGAAAATTCTCTCATGTCATTTCCAAATAAAAAGATATTTGCATGAAATAATATTTTAGATCGCTTGAGCATACCTGTAAAATGTCTCGGAACAGAAACATAAAATGAATATCATAAGATCATTAAGTATCACAAGGTGACAAGACATAAAGTAGTGTTAAAGAGAAAAGTTGCATGTCACGTTAATTTTACAACTATTTATTGACTGCTAAGAAAAGGATAATTTCTACAGCATTTTACAAATATATTAAAGTGATCTGAAGTGTTTTTTCAATGCGGACATCTTTATATTTGGAAATGACACCCAAAAATCCTTTTGTTAAAACTTGACGATGCAAATCATATTAGATACAATTAATAAGATCCCGACAAGGACCCGATTAACTGAAACATATCATATCATACATTAGGTCCTTTATTGGTACATTAAGGTCCTAGACCCAATCATTATAATCTTATAACTTTATAAAAGTCTTTCTTACTCATTTGTCGTTAGGACATTATAAAGACTGACTTACTTAGGAGTACCTTTCATTCACCCTATTAGGTCCTTATCAATGTTGAATGAAGCTGATCAAAATTTCTAGTCGGGTATATCGCTTGTATTTCACACTTGTATTTCACAAGCTTGAAGAAGGAGGGCATAATATTCGCGGAATATTCACGCGAACACACAGGCAGGCTTTCCTGCTGGTCGCGCATCACGCGTGAAATTAGAGAATCACTCGCGTACACACGCGGGACTATCACTCGGATCGATTAAACTCGGCCGCTCCTGGACGATTTCTCGCCGCGCGTATCCTCGCGTTACCGCGCAGACGTGCGCGCGGAGAAGGTCGGGGGCACGATTGATTAAGCCCCGCGCGGAGAAGCCGCGCCGAGCATCCGACATCTTGCGTGAAACGCAACGATGCAATCGTCCTTTATATTCGCCCGCGTCACGCTCGCACTCCTGATTTTGCCGAAGGAACGGAATTAAACGATCGTATCACGTGAGAAGCGCAGTACGGCGAGCGAGCGCGTACGGTATCTTCGCGAACCCATTTCGGTATTCTATTAGCTGCAAGTTGGTCTAATTTATTAGCGCCACTAATTGAACCGCCACGGCTGCGAGCCGAAGCAACAAGCCGCGGCGAAACTCTGAGCGGCGCTCAGGGAAAATCTGACGCTTCTCGTTAATCCGAAATCTCCCACCTGCCCTCTGCTCGCGCCTCCTCGCTCCACTCGTATTTGTTAAACTTTGTTTAACGGGCAAGCAACGTTCCCTCATTGTTCCCCGCATTACAAGGCGGTGACACGAAATCGTACCGTTCCGACAACGCTGACATCCTAAATGGGCCATTATCGATGGACGAACGATCGGTACGGGAGAAGCGTTAATCGCTCGCCGAAACGAGACACGAGATGACTTTCGAGAAGGGCCGCCTCGAAAATCATAAATATGGATAGGCCGTCGGTCATAAAAGAGATAAATGGCCGAGACATAGCGCAATAATCGAGAATTAACGCGTGCATTAAGTCTCTCGGAACCCGTCAGCGCTTCGACAATCTTTTTCTCTCTCTCTCTCTCTCTCTCTCTCTCTCTCTCTCTCTCTCTCTCTCTCTCTCTCTCTCTTTCCGTCTGTCTCCCCGAGCCGATCTTTTCCCTTTTTTCTTTCTGTCCAACGTGGACCGAACAAGGTCTTTCAAATTATCGGTTCCCGTTATCCGTGACCCCTGGAGAGACGCCCGGATAACCCCGAGGTTCATAATGCTCTATCACAATCTGTCTCAATAATTCGGAGCAATGACGATGAATATAGATGCGCAAAAGCGTGGGAGTAGTCGTCGTCGTCGTCGTCGTCGTCGTCATCGTCATCGTCATCGTCATCGTCATCGTCTTGCGCCCGATAAGAACCCCTCTTGAACCTCGAGCGCTACTGTTTCTGCTCGCGCGATCAAGTCCAACGCCTCGATGTCTGCGCCTCTTCTCTCTCTCTCTCTCTCTCTCTCCTCTCTCTCTCTCACGCGCCAATTCCGTCGGCGATACTTGGGGTCTTCGCGTAACGTCGCAACAAGATGTCAGTTGATTCGAGCTTTTCTCTCTCAGGCGCCTCTCGGGACGCAGGAGTAGTCAGTGTGTGAAATATATACGGAGGGATGCGCAAACGGGCCGACTGAGCCCTCACGACTATTACGCGCGCGGCACGTGAAACGCGCAGTATCGGCCGTGCACAAGGCACAAATCGCACAAACATTCGCCGACGGATAAGCCCTCGTCTTCTTCGGCGCACCGTTAATATAACGCTGACTGAGCAAACCGGCGCGGCGTACCCGGAAGCAAATTTGAACACGAAAATCGGTAGAAAAATAGTAGGCGATATAGTGGCGCGTCGATTTTTAACTGCCGCCCGTCGCGGCACGAAAAATACGGCGTCGGCGCGCGCGGCCGCCAGAAAGCGCAAACAGATATCCGTGTTTGCAGAAGCATCCGTCATAGAGAATATCCCGTCTGCCGTTCGTAGAGCGACACGAGAAAAGGTGTCCGCGGTTTCAGGAAGAGTGAAAAAGGAGCAGGACGACGTACGGCCGGGTACGCGAGACCACCGAGGGTGGGGCGGGCAGGGGTGGTAGCGGCGATGACGGCGACGGCGACGGCAGCGGCGGCGGCGGCGGCGGCGGCGACGGAGTGGAAAGAAATGTTCCGTGCAAACACGGCAGCGGCTGTCTCCCACAGAGGCAGTAAGTAAGTTGGTTAAGCAGAGGTCCTAAAACATTCAAACGACAAACAGTAAGGAGCCCCTCTTTCTCCCGTCCGTCCTCGTCCTGCTCCGCGCGCTCGTTCTCCGCGCTCGTTCGAACGTCCATTAGTAGAGTTTGCGCGGCGGCGCCTGTGATGTCGGGGGCCCGATCGTGCGCACGCACGTATGCATGTGCGCGCGACATGCCCGGCTGTAACACAAATTCTGTCCTTCCCCCGCCGCCGCTGTCGCCGCCGCCGCTGCGGCATCGCGGAAGGACCTCACTCGCGCAAATCTCCTCGCTTCCTTTGGCGCTCCCGTGAAGAGGAACCGATCGCGATGTACGGGGTATAACGAGTTGTCTGACAAATTCCGCGCGTTCCCCGCGCTTCGAGGAGGAGAAGCGATCTCAAAGGGAATATCCGCGAGAACGATCTGTCGATTCCACCTGTGCCTCGCAGGTGATATTTCGCCAAGTGCCGGACAAAATGTTTGCGCAAGTCGCGGTCTGACGCGCTGTTTCTGCCCTCGCAATTTTTTGTATTCTTTTTTTCGCCACTGGCAACCGAGATTTCTGTATCGAGGTTCACGGATGTATTCGGTCATCAAGGATTCATTTGGCTCGGTAACAGGCGTTGGTGAATTTAAAAGGAACAGAAAAAAATTGTGTTTTCCTCGCGGTCTTTAAACGTGCGTACGTGAAGCAACCGCCGCCGCCGTTTCATCGTCCAACCTCCGATCCCGCGCCCCGTTAATATGTTTTTTATATTCCTCGTCCGCGTGCCTATTAAACGCGCAGGATTCTGCCGATTCTGTCGACTTTACTCAAAAGATATCGTTCGCTCGGGAACTCGCGTCGAACGTTGTATATGTGACTCGCTCTACTTGCCGCTCAAGGACCCGGCGCTTTCGGCGAAAAGTAGCGCCTTTTTATAGGTCGCTCTAATTTGCAACAGATGCACCGCCAACGACGACGCCAACGGCACGACTTCGTCGTCGTCGTCGTCGTCGTCGTCGTCGTCGTCGTCGTCGTCGCGACACCGAGATTCGCCGACAAGGTGGTCCCAGAGAACGATTTCACAAACGTTCGCGATAACCACGAAACATCTGTCCCTCCTCGTCAGCTCGTTAGCTATCGCAATAAAATGATGAAGAGTGGAATGGATCCAAGTGCCGTCGTTAAACTGATTTACTTCCATCCGCGTCGTCCTCAAGTTATATCGCTTACACGCGCGCGCGCATGCGCACACGACACATGGCACATTCTAATAAAGCTCCGTACGCGTTTTCTCTGATCGAGCCGACGAGACGGAAGGAAGGATCGGAAAGAAGGAGCCAACACTCGCGCGTGCCAAGTCAGAAATTACGTTATTTTACAAAAACGAAAAGAACTTGGCGCATCAGACTGACAAACGTGTCGAAAGTCAAGGGCGCGAGCGGAAGACAAAAATCTGCCAAATCTGTCACGAACGACAGTCGGGAACGGGAGACAGGAATCTGCGAATCCTGATGACGCGTTCCGACGGCGTCTGGTGGCGCCAAGTTGGCAGGCAGACAAGACAGAGGAGGAATCGAGCGTAGTGGAGTCGGTTGAGAGAGAGAGAGAGAGAGAGAGAGAGATGGTCACGTCGCAGGAAGAACAAGAGAGAGAGAGAGAGAGAGAGAGAGAGAGAGGACGAGGCGGCGGAAGGCACGGGAGAAAGAGAGGGCGCTCATTATGTTTCGGTAATTAGCCGAATCCAACGGGTGTTTTCAATTTGCTCAAAGGCGCCGCTTGTGCGCCGGCCCGCTTTCGTGCGTGGGCGCGTGAACGCCGTTGCCGAGCGCCGAAAAAGCCCGCCGGGAGACAGAGGGACAGGCAGGAGGACGGAGGGGGCACGAGGGAGGAAGAATCGCGAGAAACGGGAGAGGTAGCCGGGGAAGAAAAAGACGAAGGAAGCGCGCGAGGGGGGCTGCTGGCGAGAGGAGGAGAACGAGATTCGTGCGAAGAAGAAAAACCGGGCGCGAGCGCGCGTGCAATCTACGCGCGCATCACACGGGTTAACTGCTCGGGTCCGCTCGGTGATCCGCTGAGAAAGAGAGAGGGGGGGGGGGAGAGAGAGAGGCACGCATGTTTTCTATCGCCGAGGGTTGCTCGAAGCGCCCCGGGACGGTTTTTCTGCGGCTTGGCTTTCGCGAAGAGAGTTTGCGCGAAGTTTACGAAGAACAGCCGTGCGTGTGCGTACGTGCGTACGTGTGTGAGAGAGGGGAAGAGGGAGAGAGAAAGAGAGAGAGAGAGAGAGAGAGAGAGAGAGAGTGCGTGTCTCACCTAGAATTACCGGACGCCTTCTCGCTCGGACGAGTTTTCTCACTTACAGAACAAACGTACCCGGTTTCTCTTTATCTCGCATTTCCCAATGAAGCCCGTTTCTTCCGGGCGTCTGTCTCTTCTTTTCTTCTCTTCGCAAAAATTGAGAAAAGGGAAACAACGTAGGCGATCGCTTCTCCGGCGTAGCGAGAAAATAGCTTCGGTATCGATAACGAGTCACACGTGTCGTCCGTAATGAGCGAACATTTAACGACGCATACCACGATGCGTTACCGCGCTCGTAAGGAGAATTTAATTGCTCGAGCATTCGTCACGCGACATGAATCGTCGCGCACGGTCGCGTACACGCGGAAAAGTGCGCGAACGTAATGTTATTATCAGCGCGCGGGCAAGGTAACGCGGCAACGATAATGACGGCTGTCGATGATGGAGTCGGGTGCGCGTGGCAAAATTGCTCGAGTGCATTATGGCGAGGCTCGGGGGAGACAAAAGGCGTCCGGCCAATCTAGCGATTGTCGACTATCGTCACTCGGAGGTGGCTCTGATAGAAATTATGATTGGCGGATTGGTGCGACGCGCCGTCGGGCGGGTTGAGGGAGGACGAGGCTCAGAGAGAGAGAGAGAGAGAGAGAGAGAGAGAGAGAGAGAGAGAGAGAGAAAGAGTGAGACGGAGACAGGGCGAAAGAAGGGACGACCTGAAATTGTAGAACGAGCGGACGTGGGCGAGTGGCTCGGCGTTAAGCAGGAAGCCGTCCCGACGAAGCGGACCCATTAAGCGCGTCCTACGGCTCTCTCCCTACCCGGGATCCTCCTCTTGTCGCCGATCACTGGCCCTCCGCCGGACTGCGTTTTATCATTTCAATTCATTTTTCAATATGGTCGACTCTTGGCCGAGGAAGCGGATCGGCGCGACGGCGCGCGGGCGGCGGCGACGGCGGCGGTGTTCCGCCGGTCGATCGCCCCGAGGATCGCCGTTCGGTTGAATAGTCTGAGACCGTTGGGGGACCGCGAATCGTCACTGTTCACTTCGGGGTGGCTGTAATTTTAGTTTTTTGCAGACGGTAGAAAAATAGGAAGAAGGAAACAGACGTACTCGCACATGGAAACGGAGGATCGGTTGAACGTTTGCTCTTTCGATCGGGGGGAAGAAAATTCTTGGCTGTCGAAACTGTGGAATCTTTTGCTGCTCCGTAAGAACTGGAAATTCCGTTTCCCCCGGCCGAAACGCGCTTTGCCGCGTTCATCGCGGCGTTCAATCAATCTTTTCTCCCTGTGCATCGAGCGACGAAAATATGGACTTTGCGATATCCGACTTGCAGTCTCGGTCTCCTTGGTTGCAAAAATAACGCACACCGCTGTTAATCTCGTAGGAAAAATTTTTCTGAGATGCGTCAGTACCGCCGGGGAATCCCGGGGTCGGTGTCGTCCGCGGGCCAAGGGGTCGCGACGAAGACAAAACGCTGGGTTGACCCAGCCAGGTTGCGGGCTTGCGAGCTTTCTTGAGGAACGAAGCTTTAGAGTAAGAAGAGGGGCGGACACGTGTGAGCGCGCACCGTCACGTGCATCAAAAGCTGCTGCACTTTTGCACAATGCCGGCTACGAGGTACGAGCGTACATGTGCCGTCGCGTGGGCGTGTGTGTGTGTGTGTGTGTGTGTACGAGCTCGGCCGGCGGTGTGCGTGGTGGATGTACGTGCCACAAAGTAATTAAACGGCCGCTGCTCGAGCCGCAGCCACTTCGCGCGCGTCCCGAAGAACCTCGCAGTTTCGTCAAGAAAATGCAAGACATAATGACGAGATTTACGCTGCCCGGCGGAGCCGCCGGCGCTTCTTAATGAGACACGCGCCGAGGAATGACAGATTTTCTTGTAATTAGCGTTAAATGCGATCGGCCACGATAAGCGTGATGATTTCTCCGCCGGAGAGAGAGGACGAGAATATTCCTGCGGTGCGCGGCGACGAGTATACGCCTCGAGGATGTAATTTATGTCACGCAGTTATTTTAACTCTCTCCTCTCTCTCTCTCTCTCTCTCTCTTTCTGTTTCTCTCTCTCTCTCTCTCTCTCTCTCTCTCTCTCTCTCTCTCTCTCTCTCTATCTATTCGTCCGTTTGATTCCCCGATGCACCGTTTAATTTTCATCTAAATAGTTCCGCGCGCGCAGTCAAGGGCACGAGGATAGAGCCCGAACGGAAAGCGTAAAATGGTATGGAAGGATGCCGAGGAGCTAATTAAAATTATTCAGGGTGCCGTTGGGAATTGCGCACAGAGGCTCTAATTTCACGTGTCACGCGTTGCTGTTATAAAATTCCGATGCTCGCGGCACGGCGCGGGCGCAGCGGCTCGCGGATGCGATATTATGCGCCGCGTCCGCGCGAGAGGCGGCGGGAGAGGACGAGGACGACGCGGTTTAAGGAAACAGGAAATTAATCGTCAGAAAAGGACAAGCGTGGTCTTGCAGGTTGAGGATGGTCCGATCGCCGGCCACAGGTCGTGATCGTTCTTAGGTGGCTACTCAAAAAGACAGATACGTCTCCCTCTTTTTCCCGAGGCTCCAAGCACCTCCGGTTCCTCCTCCTCTTCCTCCTCTTCGTCCTCCTCCCTCATCTTTTCCTCCTTCATCTTCCACGGAAGATGATGGCGTGCTATATAGCCTCCGGCCACGGTTCGCTGCCTCCTCTATTTCCCTCTCTTTCTCTTTTTCTCCGGACTGCCCGGGTATGAACGGCGATGCTTGAGGAAGACGGAGAGGACGTGAAGAAGCGGAGAAAGAGAGAGA
The DNA here is from genome assembly GCF_003227715.2 of Harpegnathos saltator. NCBI lineage: Eukaryota > Metazoa > Arthropoda > Insecta > Hymenoptera > Formicidae > Harpegnathos > Harpegnathos saltator. The sequence continues at coordinate 664,654 of NW_020230273.1, forward strand.
GAGAGAGAGAGAAAGACTTGGCAGAGAACACACCGGATGATGGATTCGGAGAGACCAGGAGCGAGAGAGAAGGAGAGAAGGAGCGATAGATGGTTACCTTGGTAGGCAGATATAATGTAGCCAGCTGTAGGCAGTCGGTAATCACATGTTTGTTTAACCTCCAAAACCCCTCATCTACGGGGTCTCCCCCTCGACCACCCTAACGGGCCGACGGGCCTGGGCCACCCCGAGCCTCCACCAAACAAAGATGTTGCGTCTTCTTTCTCTCTTTTGCTCCCTCGCGCGCCGGCGATCTCTCCCGCTCTCTCGCCGAGGTAGACCCACCAATCTGTGGGATCGGAGACGAA